>NC_090232.1:37332854-37472854 GCF_024489055.1 Chanodichthys erythropterus | reverse complement strand
ATTATTTGTTTAAAAGTACTAAAATAATTATTTAAACCATTAAAGGGTTAGTTCACCCAAAAATGAAAATTCTGTCATTAATTACTCTCCCTCATGTCATTCCACACCTGTAAGAAACTTTGTTCATCTTCAGAACACAAATTAAGATATTTTTGATGAATTCTGATGGCTCAGTGAGGTCTCTATTTCCAGCAAGATAATTAACACTTTCAGATGCCCAGAAAGCTACTAAAGACATATTTAAAACATTTCATGTGACTACAGTGGTTCAGCATTAATGTTATAAAGCGACGAGAATACTTTTTGTGCAGCAAAGAAACAAAATAACGACTTTATTTTAACAATATCTAGTGATGGGTGATTTCAAAACACTTTACAAATCTTTTGTTTCGAATCAGTGGCTCGGAGCGTGTATCAAACTGCCAAAGTCACGCCCCCCAGTGGTGAACCATTGAAATTTCGAAACACTTATGATGTAACGAAACCTCGTTTACTGAAATCACGTGACTTTTGCTCTCTGATTCGAAACAAAAGATTTGTAAAACTTCGAAGCTTCATGAAGCAGTGTTTTGAAATCGCCTGTCACTAGATATTGTTGAATAAAGTTTTTATTTTTTTTTTGTTTTTGGCGCACAAAAAGTATTCTCATAGCTTCATAACATTAAGTTTGTAGGCACATGAACTGTTTTAAATATGTCTTTAGTAGCTTTCTGGACATCTGAAAGTGTTGATTATCTTGCTGGCAATGGAGGCCTCACTGAGCCATCGGATTTTATCAAAAATATCTTAATTTGTGTTCTGAAGATGAATGAAGGTCTTAGGTGTGGAAGGTGTGGAACTACATGAGAATGAGTAATTAATGACAGAATTAATGACAGAATTTTCAACCCTTAAAGCAATCAGAACCAGACCTTAAAATAAGGGCTTTTTGACATTTCTTTTCTAAGAACTGCTGTGGACTCTCTTTTCTTTGAGTGCCTTATTTCCAGTCAATCTGAGATGGTAGATCAACTAATGAATCATTTGAATTTAGATGCATGCTCTCCTAAACTGATCTGATTCTTCATACCTAAATCTCTTCCATTCCTCTCTCAATGACACGCTGTTCTGCTGAGGTATCGTCGATGGCAGCAGCTCAGCTGTTATCCCCTCCCAGCAGTCAAGAGTTAGTGAGGAACTTATTTTATATCACTGCCTCTCATTTGAATATTAAAGATACTTTGCTTATAAACTGCTTCTGCAGGACGCTAGTCTTCATTATTGAAGAGGAAGGGAGGACAGTAGTGAGAGGAGTGTAATGTAAGGTCTGGATTAGTTCCCTGCTGCTCGCACAAGGCTGTATTGAATATAGTGGATGACTAGGTTCGCCACTTCATTGTGCTAAACAGAGGAATGGGACTCCGCTAATTCACTTGCATGTGGAGTGCATGTGTCTGTGATTGCTCATTTTGAGATGAATAGACTCAGAATGGATGAAGAGGAAGAGCAGAGCAGGAGAGATTGATGACAGGGAGGGGGTGAGGAGCAGAAGTGTAGAGCATCGGATTAGTGAGGAATGATCCGGGAAACAAATCTGACACATGGTAGCCTATATATCATATATATGTGTGTGTGTGTGTGTGTGTGTGTGTGTGTGTTAAATGTACAGTTTTACAGTCTGTATGTACAGTTTCATGTTTGTGTGTGTGTGTGTGTGTGTATATATATATATATATATATATATATATATATATATATATATATTAGATAGATAGATAGATACACACACACACACACACACACATATGTGTGTGTCTATGTGTGCGTGTGTATATATAGATATAGGTATAATCAGGTGCTGTTCATATAATTAGAATATCATCAAAAAGTTGATTTATTTCACTAATTCCATTCAAAAAGTAAAACTTGTATATTATATTCATTCATTACACACAGAATTTCAAATGTTTATTTCTTTTAATTTTGATGATTATAACTGACAACTAAGGAAAATTCCAAATTCAGTATCTCAGAAAATTAGAATATTGTGAAAAGGTTCAATATTGAAGACACCTGGTGCCACACTCTAATCATCTAATTAACTCAAAACACCTGCAAAGGCGTTGGCCGTAAATGGTCTCTCAGTCTAGTTCTTTAGGCTACACAATCATGGGGAAGACTGCTGACTTGACAGTTGTCCAAAAGATGACCATTGACACCTTGCACAAGGAGGGCAAGACACAGAAAGGTCATTGCAAAAGAGGCTGGCTGTTCACAGAGTTCTGTGTCCAAGCACATTAAGAAAGAGGTGAAGGGAAGGAAAAGATGTGGTAGAAAAAAAGTGTACAAGCAATAGGGATAACCGCACCCTGGAGAGGATTGTGAAACAAAACCCATTCAAAAATGTAGGGGAGATTCACAAAGAGTGGACTGCAGCTGGAGTCAGTGCTTCAAGAACCACTACGCACAGACGTATACAAGACATGGGTTTCAGCTGTCGCATTTCTTGTGCTCTTGCACTCTTGAACAACAGACAGCGCCAGAACGTCTCGCTTGGGCTAAAGACAAAAAGGACTGGACTGCTGCTGAGTGGTCCAAAGTTATGTTCTCTGATGAAAGTAATCTTTGCATTTCCTTTGGAAATCAGGGTCCCAGAGTCTGGAGGAAGAGAGGAGAGGCACGCAATCCATGTTGCTTGAGGTCCAGTGTAAAGTTTCCACAGTCAGTGATGGTTTGGGGTGCCATGTCATCTGCTGGTGTTGGTCCACTGTGTTTTCTGAGGTCCAAGGTCAATGCAGCCGTATACCAGGAAGTTTTAGAGCACTTCATGCTTCCTGCTGCTGACCAACTTTATGGAGATGCAGATTTCATTTTCCAACAGGACTTGGCACCTGCACACAGTGCCAAAGCTACCAGTACCTGGTTTAAGGACCATGGTATCCCTGTTCCTAATTGGCTAATAAACTTGCCTGACCTTAACCCCATAGAAAATCTATGAAGAAGAGGAAGATGCGATATGCCAGACCCAACAATGCAGAAGAGCTGAAGGCCACTATCAGAACAACCTGGGCTCTCATAACACCTGAGCAGTGCCACAGACTGATCGACTCCATGCCACGCCGCATTGCTGCAGTAATTCAGGCAAAAGGAGTATTGAGTGCTGTACATGCTCATACTTTTCATGGTCATACTTTTCATGGTCATACTTTTCAGTTGGCCAAGATTTCTAAAAATCCTTTCTTTGTATTGGTCTTAAGTAATATTCTAATTTTCTGAGATACTGAATTTGGGATTTTCTTTAGTTGTCAGTTATAATCATTAAAATTAAAAGAAATAAACATTTGAAATATATCAGTCTGTGTGTAATGAATGAATAGAATATACAAGTTTCACTTTTTGAATGCAATTAGTGAAATAAATAAACTTTTTGATGATATTCTAATTATACAACCAGCACCTGTGCATATCTATATATATATATATTACTAATAAATCAGTTTTACTGATACTTTGCCCCAAATTAAAAAAATTTTTAATCGGAAATCCGTTTTATATTGTTGTTATATGAAGATGAAATTGAACAAAAACAGAAGTAAAACATTAATTTATTCCTGTGGTCAATGCTGAAATTTCAGCATCATTACTCCAGTCTTCAGTGTCACATGATCCTTCAAAAATCATTCTAATATGCTGATTTGATGCTCAAGAAATATTACTTATTATCTATGTTGAAAAACTGTTGTGCTGCTTAATATTTTTGTGGAAACTGTAAAAGAAATTTCAAAAAAGCATAATTTATTTGAAATAGACATATCTTGTTATATAATAAATGTCTTTACTGCCACTTTCAATCAATTTAATGTATCCTTGCTGAATAAAAGTATTAATTTGTTAAAAATAAAACTTTTAATGACCCCCCTGATTGGAGACCCACCTCTCCTGATGGGATCAACTCCAAATGAGAAGAGGTGGAATGAAGACAGGAAATTAATATTAGACACACACAAATGAATAGAAGTCACACAATTAAAGGTACAGGGACACACATACACATTACAGGCAAATCAAGCAAATATTAGACATTTAGTGAAACTCTACAAAACAAGAATATCTAAACATATATGTAATCATTAAACTACAGCCATTAGATGAACAACCCTAGTGCCCCCCCCCAACCCCCTCACTTTGCAGCCCCATCAGTGTTGTTACCTCATTAAAGCCGAATCAAGGTAATGGATCAGTCCATCTCAGAACCCTGGGGAGTGGCTTTGATGTTGAGTAGAGCATGGAGACCCGAAAGAGAGAGAGACTGTAAGATTTTGCCATGCGGCATGACTAACATGGCAAACGCCCACGACCGACTTCATGCATGAATACACACACAGAACAATAATTTACAGGCCTGTACAGAACTATACATCAATGTGCGTGCATTCATGTGTACTGTCATACATGTGTGCATAGCTTGTTTTTGTTTACTTGCCACTGACAGCTTGCACACACACACACACATCTGTGTATGCATATTAGATGTGAAGAGTTCATTGACATATTTATTACTTATTATAAGAATTTGGAGTTTTACAAATCATTTATCACCAGTGTTCCACAGACATTTCATTTGGACATTTAAACTGCCTGGGATGGGACATTTGTTTCAGTGAAGTGGTCATTTTGATATTAAGGGAGCAAAATGTGTCTCGTTTCTCGTTAGATCTGGCTAACTGCGTGTTGTTGGGGTCACTTCATATTTCTTATTCCCTTTGTTCTTCTCATGCATTTGTTTCTTTATTTCTTGCAGGATGACCATTCCATGTTCTTCCAGTTTGGTCCCTCTATAGAACAGCAAGCCTCTGTCATGCTTAACATAATGGAGGAATATGACTGGTACATATTCTCCATCGTCACCACCTACTATCCTGGATACCAGGACTTTGTCAATCGGGTGAGAATTCATTCTACTCGTCAGTTCAGGCTCATTTCATATAGAGTTTAGAAGACTACAATAACTCATCGAACATAGATCATATACTATATACACAGAGTAAAAGATTGGAGATGGTATGTTTTTGCAAGAAGTCTCTTATGCTCACAAATGCTGCTTTTATTTGGTCAAAAATGCAGTAAAAACAGTAATATTCTGAAATATTATTACAATTTAAAATAACAGTTTTCTATTTTAATATATTTTAAAATATAATTTATTCCTGTGATGTCAAAGCTGAATTTTCAGCATCATTACTCCAGTCTTCAGTGTCACATGATCCTTCAGAAATCATTCTAATATGCTGCTTTTTTTTCAGAATTCTTTGATGAATAGAAAGTATTTATTTGAAATAGAAATCATGAAATGTTATCATTGAAATGTCATCATTGAAATGTATCATTATAAAAACCTTTACTGTAGGGCTGGGCGATGTATCGAATGCTTTTGTCACGCGCATTTCTTCAGTAAAGCCGGTTCCCTGATTGCCGCTAAATCGCCATCACCTGCTTTCAAATGAAGCGGCATTTAATAGACAGAGCCGTAGTTCACTGATAAGACACGCAATATCGCGTTCAATATCGACGGCGATACATATCGATATTGAACGCGATATTGTGTGTCTTATCAGTGAACTACGGCTCTGTCTATTAAATGCCGCTTCATTTGAAAGCAGGTGATGGCGATTTAGCGGCAATCAGGGAACCGGCTTTACTGAAGAAATGCGCGTGACAAAAGCATTCGATACATCGCCCAGCCCTACTTTACTGTCACTTTTGATCTATTTAATGCATCTTTGCTGAATAAACAAATTAATTTCTTTAAAAATAATTACCCCAAAACATTTTAACAGTAGTGTATGCATGTATGTTGTCATTATTATTATTATTAATAATATTAAATAAATGTAATAATAATAATAAGTTATGTTTTACACTGAGATTTTAACACAGTGTTGATTTTTTGATGTGTGGTTGCTAAGGTGTTCTGCATGGGTTTTAGCATGTTGCTGTGTGGTTGCAAGGGTGTTCTGGGTGTTCTGGGTGGACACCAGGGGTCGCTATAGGTGATTTCTAGTGTTTTGAGAGGTCAATTGTATTTCTGATTAGAGCTTCTCTGATTAAATAGAGCACGTTCATAATCCTACCAAACAATCCAGTCAGCAGAACCCAGTCTTACTTATCAAATCATTGAAATGCGTCATCAGGGTGTATAAACTGTCGCCTATCCAGAGCTAGACCAATTTGGCTAAAATGAGATTGGGATCTTGTGAAACCCCAGACAGAACTGCTGTTTGCTTCACTGCCCATAATTCTGGAAACTCTAGCTGGTTGGGTTCACACCCTAATACCGGCGTTGTAACTCCCGCTGGGGAGCCAGCCGCTGCAGCTCGAGTCTCTTTCATCATCAGGAGTTTGCCAATGCTCCTGTCTCAACTAATGCTCTCTTCCTCTGCTCTATCTTCTGTATGCTGGGGCTCCTGTCAAAACTAATGTACCCGTCCTCTCCCTTACCTTCAGTATACATCGCTCCTATAGGAACTCCTCTCTAATTTTGTTTAATCATTTCCTAAAGGCATAGTTCACTCAAAAATTAACATCATTTTGTCATAATTTGCTGACCCGTATATCATTCTCAGCCTGTGTGAAAGCAGAAAAAAGGCTGCATGCAAGATAGAAAGTCATACAGATAAAAAGTGTTTGGAATGACATGAGGGTGAGTAAATGATGACTAGTGGAAACCATCTTTCTGTTCATTCATCACTCTCACACAATTTATGGCTTTAGACTGGTATACAAGCCCTATAATAATAGCGTTGACTCTTTTAGTTCATGCTAGCCTCTTTAGAGCAGGGGTTATTATTGTTAACCAAAATGTTTCTGTAATTAATTGCAATTAATCACACCTAACATTAAAGTTTTTAATATATCTTTATATTGTAATACTTTCACATTGAATCTCCAAAATAATGTAGAAACAACATACATTGAACAAAATTATGAACGCAACACTTTTGTTTTTGCCCCCATTTTTTATGAGCTGAACTCAAAGATCTAAGACATTTTCTATGTACACAAAAGGCCTATTTCTCTCAAATATTGTTCACAAATTTGTCTAAATCTGCGTTAGTGAGCACTTCTCCTTTGCCAAGATAATCTATCCACCTCACAGGTGTGGCATATCAAGATGCTGATTAGACAGCATGATTATTGCACAGGTGTGCCTTAGGCTGGCCACAATAGGCCACTCTAAAATGTGCAATTTTACTGTATTGGTCCGAAAACCAGTCAGTATCTGGTGTGACCACCATTTGCCTCACGAAGTGCAACACATCTCCTTCGCATAGAGTTGATCAGGTTGTTGATTGTGGCTTGTGGAATGTTGATCCACTCCTCTTCACAGAAAAAATGTCTGTTCCGTAAGTAGAATAGGGAAGACGTAGGACATACAGCGTAAGCTTTTTGAAGAGTACTTTGAAAAAGTGCTGTTTTGGTGGAAGAACTTGGAAGGCGATCATTTGTTTATATAAAGCGTATACATTTACATTTTTTTCAAAAATGACCGATCGTTTCTCTAGATAAGACCCTTATTGCTCGTCTGGTACCGTTTAAAGCCCTTTGAAGCTGCACTGAAACTAATTTTGACCTTCAACCATTTGGCGAACTATGAAGTCCACTATAAGGAGAATAATCCTGGAATTTTTTCATCAAAAACCTTAAAGGTGCCATCGAATTTTTATTAATTTTTTTAAATGGGTTAGGGTTAGGGTTAGGGTTAGACAGCTAATATAACCCTCAAAATTGATCTTTACAAAGTGTTCGTCATGCAGCATGTCTAATCGCGTAAGTACAGTGTTTATTTTGATGTTTACATTTGATTCTGAATGAATTTGAGGCTATATGCTCTGTGGCTAACGGCTAATGCTACACTGTTGGAGACATTTATAAAGAATGAAGTTGTGAATGAAGCTCTCTTGTCTCCGTGAATACAGTAAGAAACGATGGTAACTTTAACCACATTTAACAGTACATTAGCAACATGCTAACTAAACATTTAGAAAGACAGTCTACAAATATCACTAAAAATATCATGATATCATGGATCATGTCAGTTATTATTGCTCCATCTGCCATTTTTCGCTATTGTTCTTGCTTGCTTACCTAGTCTGATGATTCAGCTGTGCACATCCAGACGTTAATACTGGCTGCCCTTGTCTAATGCCTTTCATAATGTTGGGAACATGGGCTGGCATATTCAAATATTGGGGCGTACACCCCGTCTGTTACGTAACAGTCGGTGTAATGTTGAGATTCGCCTGTTCTTCGGAGGTCTTTTAAACAAATTAGATTTATATAAGAAGGAGGAAACAATAGAGTTTGAAACTCACTGTATGTCATTTCCGTGTACTGAACTCTTGTTATTCAACTATGCTGAGGTAATTAAATTTTTCAATTCGATGGCACCTTTAAATGGACTTTTTTCGTCATTTTAGCCATTGGATATAACAGAATAATTGAAAGCTATAATTTTTAACATTTAATAGGTTTTTAAAAACATAAAAATTTTATAATTTGAGTGAACTTAAAACAATCTTCACATAAACCCATTGTAATAAATGTGACATTTAGCTGTGCTCAGGGGCGTTAATTTCATTTAACAGTTGGCGAGGACAATAAACATAAAATTTCGCAAGGGGACACAAATAATACAGCCAAGCGCCAGTTGCGTTTATTTCTACTATGTGAAAGCCTTAAAATCTCTGCTGCGGGTAAAACTTGTGTAATAATTTGTGACTTCAAATGTACCGTCTCTCCTCCATCTTTAGGTTGCCAGCTATTCATTACAAGGATAATACACATTAGTGAGAGCATCCTTTTTCATTTTCTACAGATAAACTTTTTGATGGCCGCGGTATGATGAAAGTATCCCACACAAAAAAATAAAATAAAAAATCCATAACCTGCAGCTCTGTAATTTTTACCATGACTGCATTTTTAAAATAGCCCAATTGTGCTAGAAAACCGCGACCCTGGCAACACTGGTTCTCTCCCACCGGACTTGTGTGTGTAGGTGAAGTAAAAGAAAGCAGGCAGTGGACCAAGGCACTATGAGGCAAGGGAGGGGGATTCAAAATGTTTGCCCCGTTTGCGTTTGTATTGTTTTACTACTTACACAATTATTTTAGTATATACCATTTTATTATTTATAATACACGGCGTGGTTTTTAATGATAGTTTTTTTAGGGGGGGACAACCCTCAGATGAGGGGTCCTGACAGCAGCAGGTTTATTAGGCTGCTGTCACTATATGACCCGCCACACATGACACGGATCTGACACACATCCTATTTTCTCACAACTCTTTACGTTTTCTGAGTTTAAATGAACTCCATTCAAGCATGAAAGAGAACTCAATGCGGCACTGGCACGCCGTCTGAAGTGGTTTTCTGTGCATGCGTTTCAGGTGTTTCTTCACAGTGAGCCGTTTCACAGTGCGCCAGTACAGATTTAAGTTTTTATTTTGCGTCTTTTCATACTTGAATGGTTTAATAGCACTTGAATGAATCGTAGCATGATCATACACTGTAGCACAGGATGCTGCATTAATTGCATAAAACACATTAAACTGAAAAATAAATAAATAATGTAACTAAAATTATATCGAAAACTGAAAAAAAATAAAATAAAAGCTAATATTTTAAATAAAACTATATTAGTATATAAATAATACTAAAACAATACTTTAGTAATGTGTAAAGTCAATTACTTTGGAAAGTTTGTCATATATATTCTACTGTACAGCCTCAACTGGGAAGCAACAGCTTCAAATTACAGCCATCTGTTGTCACAGACCTCCTAAATTTATATCTGGCACACAGTGTTGTGGATAGAGTTCTTAAATACACAGGATAGTTTTCTTTGATTTCAACTGTACTTTCAGTCATTCTCTGAATCAGGAGCAACCTCAGGGCAATGAAAGCAGAGCCCAGTAGAAGTCCAGAGGATGCTTCGCTTATTGAGGAGACTCATGCAGCAGGTTCTTGATGTTCTTGCAGGTGTATAGCAGGCAGGTTTTTGATGTTCTACCAGTGAGACCAATGCCAGGTTTTTGTGTTGTCTGTTGGGCGAAGAACAGTGGTTCGGATGATTCCAAAAGCTTGAACAATCTATGTCCAATGCTGTTACTCTCCTCTACAGCCACATTGACATCTGCTTTCTTGTGTTTTCTTTTGTAAATGACCATGGAAAAACCTTGGTATTGAAATCGAAGTCACAGTGTATCAGGACCATATCAGTTATCAGCCAACATTAGAGATTTTTTTTTTAAATAAGGAATCGTTAATGGTCAATATTGGATATACATTTCCCTGTTTTTTACATTTAGATTACCTTTGACCAGAATTTTAGTATCAGTCCATCTATAATATAAACCAGTGTTGTTGTTGTTAACTAAAAATAATTAATTTAATAATATATTAAAAATATAATTTTTTTACAATATAAAAAAATATAATTTAAATAATTATGAAAATTTGAAATCTTGCCATAAATTAAGATGAAGTACTAACATTACTAAAACTAAAACAGACATAAAAAGAAATATACTTTTTACTATTATTAAAATTATAAAAATAATACCAGTATTACCACCTCTGTGGTACTGGATTCTCACACTACACTTGACTGCACATATGTGTAATCGTACTATCAGTGCAATTTGCAAATCTGTCAAATCGGCTTGAAACATTAGGCGATACAGAAATATGGATCATCAGAATTGTGGGTACAATAATTTCATCTTCTAGTTCTGACTGCGGTTGATTAGAATGAAAAGCATCTCTGTGGACTTGTGTTTGAACAATTTGTTATGAGGAAATGCAGCTTAATTTCTCTCTGTCTCCTCAGAGTAGATCTGTGCATTTTGAAATGTGGGTTAGGTTTGCTTCTTTACAAATTACAGAGATCAAAAAAACGTTTGTTAGGCCGGTATCTGGAAGAAGTGCATGATGGGAATTTCACTTTTTATGATTAGTGTTTTCATTTATTTCTTTAAATAAAAATATTGTTTTTACTTCCACTCCCTCTTTGTCTTATCGCCGATTTTATCTTTCAACTCTCTCTTTTCTTTATATCTAAAGAACAAAAGCGAACAGTTTTGGGAGATTTGGAGGCAGCTGGAGGGTGTTACAGGACATGCCGTTTTTTCATCTTTCTGTCTTTTTCTGCTACCTTCCAGATCCGGAGTACCGTTGAGAACAGTTTTGTTGGCTGGGAGCTGGAAGAGGTGCTGCTCTTGGACATGTCAGTAGACGATGGCGACTCAAAGATCCAGAACCAGATGAAGAAGCTCCAAAGTCCTGTTATACTACTGTACTGCACTAAAGAAGAAGCCACAACCATTTTCGAGGTGGCACATTCTGTCGGCCTCACTGGTTACGGTTACACCTGGATCGTACCGTCTCTGGTGACAGGGGATGCAGATAATGTACCCAGCGTCTTTCCAACAGGTAAGAAGGGAAGGATGGATAGAACTATTGAAATATTTCAGATAATTGTTTCAAACGATATTTACGCTTCCTTTATTTCAGGTTTGATCTCTGTTTCCTACGATGAGTGGGACTATGGGCTGGAGGCTCGAGTGCGTGATGCTGTAGCCATAATCGCCATGGCAACCTCCACAATGATGCTGGATCGGGGTCCTCACACGCTGCTTAAGTCTGGATGCCACGGCACACCTGACAAGAAAGGCAGCAAGTCAGGAAACCCCAACGAGGTGCTGAGGTGAGTCAGGCTTAGCGGGATGCCAGGGTTCAAACACTGACATCTGGGGTCTGCAATCATACATGTACACAGAATCTCTTGCAGGCGCACACACATTTACAGCACCTGCTCAGGAGGGTTTCTGAACTAATGGAGTGTTTTGAAAAGGGTGAACAGCCCTAGACAGGTGAACAAACATACACACACACATACACATACACACTATGGTTGGTGTTGGATACATTTAAATTACAAGTTGCATTATAGGAAAAGGCATTTTTGATCTATAACTGGTGCTATTTTCATGATACCATTTTCCCCCTGGTTTTATTGGTAATTTGACGCACACTACTGTTATAAAATATTTGCTGTTCTTTTGTAACCTCTATTCATCCAAGAATCAAAAAAAAAAAATCATGGTTTCCACAAAATTATTAACCTGCACTTTTTCCAACAATAATAAGAATTTTTATTCAGAACCAGACTGGTATATTTGAATTTCTGATATAACAGGGAACTTTGAAAAAAAAAAAAAAAAAAAAAAAAATCCATTTAATAGTGATATCAGAATCAATATTGCTGCTGCTGGCCTTTATAGTTCTCGGAAAAAAAAAATAAATAAATAAATAAATATAATATTTAATTTTATGGTCATTTACTTAAATTTCACTTAGTAAATATAATGCAAAAATATTTCCTTTTTATCGATTCTACGGTAATTTGTGGATTCAGTGTATAAATTATATTCATTATTACAAATGTGAATATTAGATATAATCAGTGGTGGACGAAGTACACAAATCAAGTACTTGAGTATAAGTACAGATACTCTATTAAAATATTACTCCAGTAAAAGTATTAAGTACTTGATTTTTAATGTACATACACTACCGTAAGATTTTTTAATGTTTTTAAAAGAAGTCTCTTCTGCTCACCAAGGCTTCATTTATTTGATCCAAAAGAGCAAAAACTGAAATATAAAGCTTTTGCAAAATTATAAATGTCTATACTGTCACTTTTGATCAATTTAATGCATCCTTGTTGAATAAAAGTATTAATTTCTTTAAATAAAAAAACAACAAACAAAACATACTGACCCCTTACTTACCCCAAACTTTTGAACGGTAGTGATAATGTTTCAAAAGCTTTCTATTTCAGATAAATGCTGTTCTTTTGAACTTTCTATTCATCAAATAATCTTGAAAAAAAAATTGTACACAACTGTTTTCAACACTGATAATAATAATAAATGTTTATTGAGCAGCAAATCAGCATATTAGAATAATTTCTTTCATGTGACACTGAAGACTGGAGTAATGATGCTGAAAATTCAGCTTTGCCAACACAGAAATAAATTGCATTTTAAAATATATTCAAATAAAAAACAATTATTTTAATTTGTAAAAATATTTCACAATATTACTGTTTTTGCTGTATTTTGGATCAAATAAATGACACCTTGGTGAGCAAAAGAGACTTCTTGTAAAAACATCCTACCGTTCAAAAACTTTTGACCAGTAGTGTAAGTATTAAAAGTAAAAAAGTACTAATTGATAAATGCTTATTTTGTAATTTTATACACTTGTATACTTTTATATTAATTTTATATTACATATTTTATGCAATCCTTCTGCTCTGGTCTGACATCATTATGAATTGTCAAGTCGCCAGAACTAGTCTAAATTTAATTTTACATTTTATTTTATTACCAAAACTTGTCATACACTATCAAAACATTAAATATACTAAAATGTCAATTTAGGTTACTGATAGGCTACTTGATGTGTGCAAACAAATGGGGGAAAAAAACAAAATATATACAAAAATGAGGAAAAACAAAATGCGTGTTGACGAATATAAAAACAGATGTCACATAGAGCTAAATGCATAACATTTTTAATAACTTTTAAAACACTATGCAAACATAATAGTTTTTTATCATTTGAACTGCCATGGCAGCGGGGAAGATGCATGGGCATTAATTTGCGTTATTTTAATGTTATGTTTCCATTTGTTTTTGTTTTATCTAAAACCTAGTCCATTGAGACAGTGATGTGGACATGTCCGCATCCAAGCATTACAGTGGGCTTAAACAACTCTCCCATTACATCAGATTTTGTTCACAAAGAACTGCCAGTCGTGACTTTCAATATGATTTTCATTTACAATAATCAATCCTAAAATTCAGCATCGCGCAAGCTCCGATCATCTCCTGTTCTTGGCTCATTTTGAATCAGACTTGTGAATTCAGTGAATTGTTCACTGGAGTCACTGAATCAGTGAGTTGTTGACTCGAGAACATTTGATATCAGATCAGACCAATTCACAAATAAATCATTTGGCGCGCTATCGTGTCTTGGAGCAAGATTTGTTCAGTTCAAAATAAAGAGGACCGACATGCTTTTAGGAAATGTAGTGTTACTTAAGTACAGTAACAAAGTAAAAATACTTTGTTAATGTCCACCACTGGATATAATTACCTAACATGATTAATCAGGATTAAGAAAACAATTAATTAGCAAAAATTACAATTAATTGGCATTAATTAATTACTTAAAGATGTTTAATCTATTTACAGCCCTTGCAGTAACATAATGAAGTCAGAACCCCTTCCCTCAAAACGGAATCACAAATGGCCACAGGAGACGCATTTGAAACGCAAGCGGTAACCGACGATCCGTCTCACCTGTGACTGGATCAGCCGAGACGAATCCCAATAAAGAGAGAAAAGAGAGTTCTAGATTGAACAACATTCTATTGTAGCTGTACAGAACCTGTAACCTCACGGAGAAAGAACGAGTGAGAGTGACAAATGGACAACAAAAGAGAAAAAGAGAGAGAGGAAGAGAATGTACATTATTGCTAATGTGGGTCTGCTGTAGCTCCTCGCTGAAGTGTCTGGCACAGAGCACCTTTCACTTTTCTTTCCCCATTATGTCTCCTCTGACATTCAGCCCGCGCCCACGTGTCTGTACCGGCCCGGCTGTGGTTTTCATCTTAGAAACATAAATATCCATCATAATACAAAAGTGAGCTTTTCATCTGAGCTCCTCTGTTCTCTTTTGTACTGTTATTTGACATTTAGTATTGAGGGGCATTGATTCCTAAGTATTAATTAGCGTTTAGGCTCGGTCACACTCTCTTTTAGCCAGTCATTTGATCTGCTGGTGAGGAGTTAATTGAATGCTCGAGGCAGAGCGGGATTAGGAAGCCGAATGGAACAACAGTGGAAGCCTGGCCTCTCTCTCTCTCTTTACATCTTTTAATATAACAAAGTTTAAATCCCAAAAGCAACAGTAACGGATTCAAATCTACCTCTCATCCACGCTTTAATACGAACAGCTGTGGCACATGTATGCCGGGTTTCCTCTGTGGATACTTTGTGTGCCAAATTCAGGAGAACAGACGACAGACTCACCTTTCTGCTGGTCTATAGCTGTTGTATACAGTACCATTTCAAGTTTTTTTTATAATATATTGATTCCGAAATTCAATTTTAAATTTTAAAAATTTAAAATTTCGGAATCAATATATTATTAAAAAATGTTAAATTGACTTTATTGACTTATATTTTATTTTATAACTTCCCCATCCAAAAAAGTCGCTGTTTAGATTTAAATATAGGCAAATACTTAAGAGTCTATGATTGGATAATTATTGCAGTGATAATTCTTTTTATATGTTTGGGAACATTGCTTGTAACTCTAATTGATGGAGAGTAGCTTTTCATTTCTTAAACAACCATATAGGAAGACAAATTATGGCCATATTCCAGGATGACAATATCAAGATTCAGACTCAAATTGTGAAAGAATGGTTGGGTGGGAGCATGAAGAATCATTTTCACTCATGAATTAGCACCTCTGAGTCCAGACCTCAAATTTATTGAAAGTCTTTGGGATGTGCAGGAGGAGACTTTACAGAGTGCTCACTTCTTGCATTATCAATACAAGATCTTGACCAAAAATTGATGCACCTCTTGATGGAAATAACATTTATTTTATATATTGACAATGCAAGAATCAAGCACTCTGTAAAGTCGACTCCAGCACATCCCAAAGACTTTCAATATAATATGACATGCTAGAAATATAATAATCATTGCAATAATGATCCAGTCATAGACTCTTAAAGGGATAGTTCACCCAAAAATGAAAATCATTTACTCACCATCATGCTGTTCCAAACCCGTAAGACTTTCATTCATCTTGAAAACACAAATGAAGATCTTTTTGATGAAATCTGAGATCTTTCAGTCACTTCATAGACAGCTATGTGACTACCACTTTGACACTTAGAAAAAGTTTATAAAGAGATCATAAACTAATCCATATGAATTAAGTGGTTTAGTCCAAATTTTCTGAAGAGAAAATTCTTAACTTTTGAATCGTAGTGTATTGTATAGGGCTCCATGATATTGGGAAAAAATCACATTGCGATATTTTGTTTTTCTGCAATATATATTGTGATATGAAATAAATTCAACAGATTACTTGAAAGAATTAAGAATTCTAGAATGATTGGGGTGATTTAAATTAAATAAACAGTGCTTTATATTTTTGAGGTAAGTATTCAGGTACACAGCAAAATCCCCAAACTCTGCTCAGATTACATATGGTCCCTCTCTACTTAGTGTTAAAGTAACACTGAAGCAGAGTTAAAGTTAAAGAGATAATTAAGTGACTAATTAAGTTATGATGGAGCATTAGTGATGAACACCTGCTGTTAACAAGCAGAATCACTGAAGAGAAACACAAGAACTACAACTGACTTCAGCCACAGCCTTAGATGAAATCAACTGAAGATAAAATTATCTCATTAACTTTAACTCTGCTTCAGTGTTATTTTAACTCTATGTAGAGAGGCACCATATGTTCTCTAAGCAGAGTTGATTTAACTCTGGAGATTTTGCTGTGTACAGAAAATGAATAATCGAATGTAAAATAATACTGTATAGTCTTCACTGTATAAATTAAATATAATTAATCTGTGTTAAAGCTGCAAAAGCGATTTCTTCCTTGTATTTTATTGTATAATAACAATTAACAATAACAATATTAGCCTGCTGTCACTTTATGAGCTAATGCTCGGATACATTATAATGATACAGATCCGGGTTTTTTTGTTTGCGTTACCTAAGCCATAAGCAACTGTGTGTGCAAGGATACACACTTGCAGAGATGGAAATTTTGACATAATTTTGCATGTATGTGTCCGTTCAAGCACAAATAGACACGGAAGTGAATGGAATTCGGTTTTCAGTGCGCACAACTGACAGGACCTACAACACGTTTAAATGATGAACTTTAACTCTATGATGGTCAAGTGCGTTTCAAATCGTGGTGTCTGGTCCATAAGGACTAGCGATCTCTATACTTGACATCGCACTTCCTGCAATGTGACTATCACGGATGCGCACATCACAATATCGATGGCAAAATTATACATCATGCACGGATTGTTTGTTTGTACAGTATTTTAAAAAAAGTTTTTTACAGTCTTATTGAGTGTTACAGTTATTCCCGCTTTCCTCTCCCGGCCGAAAATTCTTTTTCTTTTTAAACTCTTCTTAAACTCCTGTCTGTGTAAAGTGTTGCAGGGATGGTTAGCAGTGAAACATTCAGCAATCCTCTGATCGCTTGATTCTGTCTCTGAAAACACTTTTAAATATTCAATTCTAATTTTGGAAACTGCTTTCTAAGGCACGTGTATAAAGGAGTACTTAATTCCAGTGCATAGCTTGGACGTGGACCGATAACACGTTTTGCATGCATTTGATATACAAATTACGTACAAATGCACCATTGGTCATTAATAAAACACTACTTAAGGTTTTATTTAAATGTTCAATTAAACATTTATAATGTTTCCGGAACTATTTCTAGCCTGGAGAGCATGTTATGAAGATATATAGCTGTGTTGTTGCAGAAAGCTTTGTTTGTTTAGATGAGAGAAACAAGTAATTAAGTGAGGGAAAAAAACACTTTTATGTTATTTGTGAATAGTGAGTTTACAACAGTTACCCAGCGGACATGGCTTCTGCTAGAACATGATGGTTGTATTTGTGTAATTAGGCAGATGTGTTAGGGTAGCCTTTAGAGTTGCTGAAGTGGATTTTTGAATTGGCTGATGAGAAGATAAGGACACACTTTAATGTCTTATGAACACAAGAATAGATGGTACAGGAGGAAAAGTACAAACCAGAGAAAATAGTTTTGTTTAGAGTCCTCTGGGAGTGCAGGTTCTTCAATCACCCTGCAGTGCACACCTGGGGCCTCACATATGCGTGCGCATGCACACACAAGAAGCTTTTGAATGACAGCCTTATGAGATCAGCTGAATGAGAACCACCGGACCCTGTAACCCCTCCAGGACTCTAATGATCCGTTTCCACCATGATGGAGACGATTTAAATGGCATTCCAAGATTCTATATTATCATTCTGGAACACCCACCATGCTCTGCAGTGGATCTGTCAGTGATGATGGAGGGCTTTTCAGCTGGATGGGTCATGTTCTGTGATGGTTAAGGGCCTGAAACAGCCTCAAGGGGTTCCGCTGAAGGTCAGCTGAAGGTTTAGGGATGGTTCGTAGAAGGTTAGATGAGATACATGTACACTATAAAGGTTGAAAGCGGGGTTAAATGAGGGTACATGTACTTATCTTTGATAAATTGATCACAAGGACATATGTGGGGTATTCTTGCGAAAAATTGATTTCATTCAGCTCATGCTAGAATTTTAATGATTTAATCAATTTTATGACCCTTTTGTTCCGAAACTTATTTTAAAGACAGTTTCCACATGTTTATAGAAATTTTATCTGGCCATATTCCAAATATCATTACCCTAATGATGCTCTAAAGCCCTTTAGCATTATTTGCCTACCAAATTTGTTTTTAAAAACAAAAACTTTTTTTCTTTAATAAATGTTTAACAGATTTTCAGTTTTTTTTTTTTTTTTTAATGATTTATAGACTTTTGATAATTTCAGAAATGTTACATTTCAGGAATGATAATGGTTATGGTAATGAGATTGAAATTTATTAGAATATTAGAATTATTTATAATCAATATATTTCACTGAAAAAAAAAAAGTTAAATGTATGGAAAAACAAAAACTTGGTGTAAAAGAGAAAAAGTATAATATATATATATATATATATATATATATATATATATATATATATATATATATATATATATATATATATATATATATATATATATATATATTACCAGATGATAAATATAAGTTAATCAGAACCAGCTTTTCCACAAGCTGAGGGAAATACTAATATGGTGCACATTGTCATACACACAAATACTAAACACCATCATTGTAACACACATGACACTAAAATAATGTAATAAACATTAATGGTTCTTTTTCACTTCCAAAACTCTACATTTAACTTTAATACTTAATACTTTAAAATAACATAAAATATTCCATTAGATTATTACAGTTTTTCACCATATATAGTAAGAGAATGTTTTGTTATCCAACCAATTAACATATCATTTTACCATATCATTTTACACAATATGTAAATTTTTCACCGCCAGAGGTCGCCTATGCAAAACAAAGGTGTAGCTTGATGACGCCGAGTTTGAGCGTGGAATCTTGGGAAATGTCGTCTTCACCTCACAGCCGATGGAAAAGAATCGGGACCGGACTCAGGCAGAAATCATATTCATGGATGAGATTATTAACATTACAGTAGTATGAAGCAGCGCAGGGCCGAGTGATGTTGGAGCTGAACAAGGCTGCTGGAGCGATTGCTAATGAGAGACGAACGCGACACACGCCTCATGAGCAGCAGGACTTTTATTATGCTGTAGTCGCAGGCGTCGCTTCTTCCAGTCAAGCATAGGAGGTAACAGAGCACCGTTTATCATATTAGATATATTTGAGTGTGTTGAAAATAGGGCTGGGTATCGTTCAAAAATTTTCAATACCAAGACGATACCTTAATGATGATTTTTTCTATACCAATTTTATAAAATCTGTTTTAACAAGATTACATTACCTCAAAAAAATCTTTAGTTTTATATTTTAACTTTGTTGACTTTTTTCAGACTCAAAGACTCATCTCCTGAGCCACTGCAGGGAATAAAAAAGCACAAAAGAACAAAATTTACCCAACACAATAAATCAGTGCAAATAGTTTTAATAAAGTTTCGTTTTCAATGCAAATATTCAGTATGTGAGGCTCTTTTTAAATTACTCAGCAATTGTTGTTGTTCTTCAAAAAATTAATTATTATTAACAAGACCAAAGCGGAAGTAAGAGTGAAGCACGTTCGTTGCGTCTTACCGTGAAATGAGAGTTCTGTGTCTTTATTAAAATCAACACATTAATCATTAATCTCATCCACCCGCAATTAATTGGAATGTTATTTTTTATTACTTAGCCCGACCCGCGGATTATCCGCAGTATGGCAGTATCAGGAGGATGCTGATACCCCTTTTCCAGCAGAATTGTTCGCGTTCTGGAGCCAGAGCCTGTGCTCGTACAGGCAAACTAGAGCCCGTCACGAACCGGTCGCGAGTTTCCATAGACTTGAGGGACGAACGCTGATGTAAAGCTGCTGTGTGTTGTACCTGTCCATAACTAGTCTAAAAAACATTGCGCGTTCCACTGTTTCTGCAGGCAGCGCGACACTTTTGTTTTCTGTCTACAGATACTGTAGTGAACCGGCTGCTCACATAAACAGCCGTTTCTCACCTGTCCATTTGGAGATAAACTGAAAACGAAACCGTTGATTCACTCGCCCTCTCACACATAAGGTCTCTCTCGCGCGCATAGCTTTATATATTTAGATATAAATAACAATGCAACGTTACTTGCTCATCAACGAGACAGAGAAAACATTTCTCCGCCCCCTCTCCCTCATTCTGAGGTACCGAAATTTGGTACCGAATGACAAGACACTTTTCGATACTCGATAGTACCGAGGCAATTCGATCGGTACCTAAAAAGTATCGAGTTCGGTACCCAACCCTAGTTGAAAATGATGTTATAAAGTTACTCTGTGCGTTCCCTCGGCGGCTGCTGTGAGACACTTGTTGCACTCTGCAGTAAGCTAGATCGATTTTAGAATATAATAATAATAAATGCTGGGTGGCTTGTGTTGATAAATGGCACGCAATTAATTTTAAAACATATTGTATGATGGAGAAAATGCTGTATTACTTAGCTACTTGACAAAATAGTGTTTTTCTCTGAGGCATGGTAAAGCATGGTACTCTAGGAAAATCAAGAAAACTAGATTTAAACAAAAAGACTAAATGTGTTGAGCTATATAACAATAATTCATTTTCTGTGTATAAATGTAACCAAACAGTTGTTCTTGTCTATTAAAACATGTACTATATTAAAGCGTCTTTAGTGTTTGCATGGTTTCTACAAAATAAAACCGGAAACCGAGGGTAACGTGGGTATGACGCCATTGACATCCTTGGTTAAAATCGCTATTTTCTCATGATTTACAAATAGTAGAAACATTTGGGATATTGTAAGTACTCAACTGAACAAAATATATAACACTGGCCTAGTGGTTTTTGGATATTTTACTGCAAAAATCTTACATATTGTAGCTTTAAAATTACACAGTGTTAAAATATATACAATTATAAATGGATTACGTGTGTATGTGTGTTGGTGTGTGCGCATATTTTCTGTTTTCCCTCGCATGTGTGATTGTGTGGCTCGCCTCTCTGATGCTTTGACTCCTCTGAGGTGCTTAAGGTTTGTGAAGCTGCCAGGCTTTTATTCTCCACTTCACTTAATTGTAGCCCCTCAGGCTGCTGCTCTCAGGTTCACTGGCTGGCCAGTAGACCTGATGCCCAGAAAGTTTAATAAGATGGTTGTGGATGTTTTTATTATGCTTTTGGGCATTGCTGAAAGACGCTGACAATAACTCTTCAGAAGTAGGTCAAGATATCAGTTGTACACTTTTTGCTGGTCAAACCATGCGGTTTTCCTTCGGTCTTGCACTCTCTTCTTTCTCCGTGTCTAACTCTCCATTTCTGCTCACTGTCACACTTTATTTCGGTCTACCCATTTAATTTGTTTGCTTATAGAATACAAAATACAAAATGAACAGTCTGCCTTTACAAAATATTTGGCTTTTAAGCTTACACGCAGCTCAATTCCCAAAGGTGTGTTTGTGTGCCTTTACACAGAGAGAAAGAGTGTGTCTATGTATTAGTGTGTGTTTTTAGCTCTATCCATTAGAGTGGTGGTGGTGTATCGCTGTGTTACAAGGCCCACAGGCTTCCCTGGGGAAGGAGTTTGATCATTACATGGTGTCCTGTGTAAGTAAAGGTAATTAATCTCTGGTTCACCCAGGAGCCTGTAACTTGCTTTAATTAAAAATACATACATAAACACACACACTTCTAGAAAAACCTATACACACTTCCACAGCCCATGTATATATTGCACTGTTGGGTGGCTGTGAATACCGGAGAGCGAAGTATGATTCGATCAGTGTTAATCCGAAATCCTGTTTAGGTTAACTAATATTGTGATGTCATAATACCTCTTGCGCTATAAATCCTCTGCAGATTATTGTCGCCCTTGTGTTGATGATGCATTAAAATAATCCAGTGCTGGTGGGCAAACACTGTTATTACTTCCAGAAGCATGAAAGCCATGCCTCCCTCCCTCTAGACCAGTGGCGTGTGGCGGTCTTTTAAAATGAGAAGGCAAAGCCTCCACTTGCAAGGTTTCTAGTCCAATTTAAATACATGTTATTTGATTTTTACATGGTTTCCATGTTGAATGCACACTCCATTTACATCACATTATCAACAAGGAATTAGTACCATAGTATATTTTTATATGTTAATATTAAAGGGACAGTTCCCCCCAAATTTAACATATTGTCATCAATTACCTGAATGACTATCTTTTTTTTAACATTGAACTCCATTGACTTTCATTGTATGGACAAAAACACTCTATATCCATAATTCTGTTCTTAATAAACATACAGTTTACTATATATCAAAGTCATATCAAAGTCTCATTAAGTTTGTGTTTTTAAACAATCTTTATATAATAATAAAGTATACATTTTTACAATAATTATTTTATGTGTCATGTATTTGTTGTTATTAATAGTCACATTATTTTCAGACCATTAGTCAGCTAATCCCCTGTAAACACAGTTGGTGTCATGAAGGTTACTGACACGAAGATACTCGCTAAAAGTCGCCTCAGTCACAGATCATTTAAAGTAATTTCAAGTTCATTTAGATTCAGATGTGACCAGAAGTGGGGATGTCTGAGTGGGTGAGTTGTTTACTTTTTAATTAGTCCATCCATTTCCAACGGTTTGACCCTGCCAGACCAATTTGTGAACCATTTGCAAACATGATAGGCGGGCGTTATCCCATTGACAGGGTAATGAGCCACTCTTATAATGCAATCAGATTTCTTCCGTCCAATCACAGTGCAGCTTCCGCAGATCATTTACTTGAAACTGAAGATCATTTGCCTTATGTAACTCATGTCATGTGACTTTTTTTTTCTTTTTAAAGAAAAAACTTCCATATTACAAAAATTTGTCTCAAATTGGGGTATGATTTCTCTTCTTTAATGCTGAATTCAAAATCAGATTTGAACCTGGGTTCACCTAGACACTAAAGGGAAACTGTACCACTACCCCTGGTCTTGTCATACTTATGTAAAGAACTATCAAGTTGTTAAAACAGTTTTTTCTTTGGTCATGCTTTATCTTGCCCAGGGCTCCAAGTGAGTCAGGACCACCCCTGGTGGCCCATCAAAAACAATAGGTGAAAGACACCCGTGGGCTTAGGGGAGGCAAAAGAGACACTGCCACTTCTGAAAATGTAATGTCTTTGTTGGACAGTGTTCCTTTAGAAAAATGAATGGTTTAAACAATGATCAACAATTATATTGTTGATCATTTTCATGTGAGCATTTACCTTACTAATTTTAGTATTATTTCTATAATATTATTTTATTTATTCATATTTTGAATTAGCTTTTATTTGTATATTTTCATTTTCATTTTAGAACACGTTTCAGTAATTGTATGTGCTTTTTAAATTTGCTTTTTCATTTTATTTTATTTCTTTTTAGCTTTAATTTATTTGAGTTTTAGTCATTTTAAACTTAAACTCATTTCAGTTAGTTGCCAAGGCAATATTTCTGTACAGTAGTTAAAGTTTTTTATTAAGTTAAAGATAAGTTTAAAGTTAAAGAGGCTATATGTAAGAATTCTGATGTATTAATCGCCTTTTTATTGCCAATGTGTGAACAGCTTGTAATGAAACTGTTTTTATGTGGCTCTCTTATGGAAGAGGATTAGGGCCAAGCAATAATAAAAAAATAAAACCATCTTGAGATTAAAGTTGTTAAATTTTGAGAAAAAAGTCGAGATAAAATGTTGAGAATAAAGTCATTAAATTACGAGAATAAACTTGTTAAATTATGAGAAAAACGTTAAATTTTGAGAAAAAAGTCGAGATAAAATGTTGAGAATAAAGTCATTAAATTACGAGAATAAACTTGTTAAATTATGAGAAAAACGTTAAATTTCGAGAAAAAAGTCGAGATAAAATGTTGAGAATAAAGTCATTAAATTAACGAATTTATTCTCGTAATTTAGCAAATTTGTTCTCGTAATTTAATGACTTTTTTCTCGTAATTTGATGACTTTATTCTCAACATTTTATCTCGACTTTTTTCTCAAAATTTTATTACATGCGATTACGGGCATTACATGCGAGCATGAACAATAAGTTGCTTGCTGCATTTCAAGGGCCACCGATGTCGCTAATAACAAGGGTTTCTGAACTCTACATATAGCCCATTTAAAGCTGCAGTCTGTAACTTTTTGGTTAAAAATTATTCAAAATCAATTTTTGAATAAGTACATAACCAGATAGTGTTTAAAGGGGTCATGATATGTGTTGTTTTATTGTTTTATATTGTTTCCTGGGTGCACTTATAATGTAAGTATGCTTTTTACATCCAAAATTGTCATAATTTATAAATAAAAGGCATTTTTCCTACCCTGATTTTAGCTCTCTTATTTGAACACTCTGTTTTAAGAGACGACTTCAGTGTAAACGCCCACTGCTGTGATTGGCTGACATCTTTCCATTTGAAATAGCCAAGTATTACTCTCTCTTTTAGCGCCTTTTTACTGTTATAGCTCTCAAGGTTAACTAATCGTGAAAAGTGCTGCATTACATTTAGATCTATGGCATTATATTTAGATCCTGGCATGAAAGGTTGCAGAGATTAACATTGTAGCCGATCACAGACATGTTGAGTGAATGAAAGCAGTGATCTCGTCATTGCAACTCAATTTCTTCACACTAACGAACGCTTCCATCTTCACTAATAGTGCAAACATGATATAACTAAGAGATTTGTTGAATAACGGGAGTTTTGCGCATGTCAGTCACGATAAACTCACACTGTTTGATTGACAGCTTTAGCGTGCTTCTCCAACGATTGCAAAGGGAGCTTTCTTTATAAAATTTAATCACCGTTAAATAACAGATTATTTTCTTCCTACTAAGAGAAACAACGCACATTGATGATAAGTCACAGGTTTGATTTACTGACACACAGACAAAGAACATCTGACTGTACATGAATCATTAATATCAGATCAGGTATTAGAATTAACACAGTTACTTACATGTTGCATTACTGTCGAGTCCAGGCACTGCACAATATTTTGTAATCCTCAACGGCATGTTTATTGCTTGGTAGCTTGATTTGTTTTAGCGCAAAATAGGCCTATGTTACCTAGGCCTATGTTACCTGCATGTCATGCGCAAATCGGTGGGCGGGGCTAAACAGGCAGTGATGAAGTAGGCGTTGATCTTCTTATGCAGAGGCGGTGCTTGCTGCCCTTTGACGTCATAGATCCCCACTTTGAAAATCCTGTCGTTTTCTGGGTCTGGTGTCAATAAAAGCTTTTATTGGACTAACAAGGAAGTTTTCAGCTCTGAAACTTACAGGATATTTTTATAGTATGATGACCTCTTTTATGTCAAAAATTTGATTTCTCAGTTCATCACCCCTTTAAAACTCTCTCCTTACCTCAGCCCGATTCACAACGGTAAGCTTGTAATAATGTTTTCTAATTCAGGCGGTACTGGTAGGTTTCAGCGGGAAATTCGAGCATGCAGCCATTCGTCTTTGCGTTGTTACGTCACGTCTGTTTACATAAAGTAGGACTCCCAGCTAGTAGGCTATATCATGTGAGGATGCTGCAAGTGACAGATCATTTATAGCCTTTTCTCACAGCAGCTGCAATAATTAAACTTATCACTTTAGAAAGGAAAAGGTCACCAGAAAGGTCCAAATGACAATCATCAGTGATAACTGGAGATTCACCCATAGTCAAAAGCAAAAGACTTCAGACTGCGGAGTAGCTACAGAAATTGAAATCTACATGTAACGCTAATACACACGCAATGCTGATGTTGTTAACATTAACAATTTGAGAACAAATTTTAACAATAATAATAATAATTTGCACAGTTTGATGTGATATGAGCTAAGCGATCGATAGATTTAAGTCATCATTGGCAGCGCAATTTATTGTAGTGGGTTTTTTTCTCAGTTGGTCAGAACAAAAGTGGCAGACATTTTCCGGTGAAAATTCTTATTTTGACAAAGAGGCAGAACTTAGACTGCAGCTTTAAGTTTTTTATGAAATATTTCAATGTTCTTTGGTTGTAATTAACAAAATGTTTTACTTTTAGTTAACAATAACATCACTTGCTCCTCTGAGAAAATGCCCCTGCTTTAGACAAGACATTAATGAAATAATCATATACAGTCCTCAAGTTTTCGATGGTTGTTAAAGCTGTTCCCTGTTGACCTGAGAGGCGATTTCACAGCCTTGACAAGTATCACGAAATGGTGTCAAGCCAGGAGATGTTATGTCAGGGCCAAAATTAAACATAAGAGCAAACCCTTGAATGTAAGATCAAGTAATTCATAGGCCCTTGAATGGCTGCGCTTATAAATAGGTGTACGGTAAATCTGAAGATGAGTTTTCTAATGTCAGATCAATGCTAGAACTGAGAAATGTTGTATACGATAAATCTGGTTGGCTGTCTTGTCGATATCGATCTGTTTGTATTTATAGCGACAGATAAATGGGTCTCCGCTGCATCATGCGTCTCGCTGTAAGTACAAAAGATGCTACCTCTCTCTCCATGTCTCTTCCTCTCATTCTCCCTCACTCTCTCGGGTGAGATTACTGTTCCCATGGCAACACAGCAGATTGCTTGGAGATTGCTATGGTTGTGGGCACCATGGTAACGCATTTTATATGCTGGTGGGTCTCTCTCTCCCTCTCTCTTTTACACACATTCTCTCACTTTCATTCTCTCTGTTGGCAGTTTGGGGTTGTACGTACTTTCTTATGTCAGGAATCAAAACAGACTGCCCTAACACACCGATTTGGGAACTGATGGTGTGCGCGTTTGTGAGATTGCAGGTTAAACAGAACAGATGTGCACTGAACTACTGGAGTTTAAATGTATAAAATACATTGTAAGTCCTGTTTTAACAAATGCACCTGCTGGTGTATACTGTAACTACACCATTCAGTGGACAAATAGCATATTTTTCCATTGATAACCCTTATCTTTTCTGACTAAATCCATTTTAGCAAACAAAATATCTTCTTAAACGCAAAAAGTCAGATTTGGCCTCCCGTGGACCCATGGTGCTTTACTTCCTGTGTCAGATGAGCAACTGCCACTGAGATGAATGGCAATGCTAACGGTTAGCTTTCCCCAGATGTTATAGACCTCCATACAGAAGCACTTTTTTTGTGTTGTTCTGTACAACATTGCTTTACAATCATACTGCATTGTGCATGCATTAAACATACTCACTATTTGTTTGGACATTCTTCTCTCTAGCCTCTCTCTATTTGTATACTTCTCTTTCATGTTCTCTTGTTTAGAGCAGATATTTATTTCTTGTATGGTGAGTCGTTTTCGTGAGGCCGATTGTTGTCATGGCGACGACAGCCCACAGATGGAGGCAAGAGAGCGAGGAGTGCAGCAGAGAGTTTTCACTGGCTCTGACACAAAACTTGTTGACACACATACACGATGCTCATGTCATGATGAAAATCTGTGCGCGTATCGCTGCTCAAGGGCACAAACACACACGCACCTGACTACAGACTGATTTACAGTCAGTCTAATTTGGGTCAGCTCTTCTACGTCATAAATTGAACACCCTGATGGCAGAAAAGGGAAACGACTTAGAACTTGTCCATGTGATTCATTTTCATGATGTTTTACTGCTGATGTCCTTTATTATTGTGGGTGTTTTATGTTATGATGAGACACGGTAGGGTGAATTACTGCAAAAGGAAAAATAAATGGGAAAAGTATGGTTTCCTATTTATCTGTAGGTAAAACTGGGGCTAGTTTTCAAACATAATATTTTTTTTGTATAGGTTTATTTTTTATACGAGTCAGTTTCTGTATAAATCTTGGCTGCAAAAAAGTTATTGATTATTTCCACTGTTATTGACCACTGTAATTTCTAGAAAAAAGTCATAATTGTGAGAAAAGATGTCAGAATTGTGATATGAACTCACAATTTTCTAGAAAAAAGTCAATTGCGAGAAAAGATGTCAGAATTGTGATATAAACTCACAATTGCAAGAAAAAAAGTCAGAATTTCGATATTCAGAATTTTATCATGCAATTCTGCCTTTATAACTTGCAATTGTGAGGTTAAAAAGTCAGAATCGTGAGATAAAAAGTCACAATTACCTTTTTCTTTTTACAATTACAAAAAGAGACTCACAAACAACTATTGCAAAACATGAAAATAGTCATGGATCATCCCTTTAACAGACAGTTAAGATTCAAGATTATGTACATTTTTGAATGGGGCAATTTTTATAAATTCAGTCATTTTGTCTTCTGGAGTATATGTAAACATCTGTTATTTGAAATAGCTTATTCAGGACAGTACTAAATAAAAATAACATGCAATTTTTATGATCCCTCTTATTTTGTTAAAATTATTAAAATGTTGCATATTTTGCAAGGGGCATGAAACTTATGAGCAGAACTGTAGCTTAGGATGCTTTTGCAGTGTCAGAGCCAGAGAATCACCAACTGCTGTTTACACAAATTTTACAAGGATGTTTAAATGAAATAAATATTAAAATTCAAAGTAATCACTTTGGTAATCTAAAATACTTTTCGGATATAACTGTAAATTGATTACCACCCATTTAAAATGTAACTGTAATGAAATACAGTTACTTAAATTTTGTTTTTTAAATACGTAACTAAGTTGCATGTATTTTGTTACTCCCCAACCCTGATCATTACAAAGAAACAGCAAATAACACATTGAATTAAATGTGTGAAGTAAAAAGAATGAAATAGTAATTTCTTGTAATTGTACTCCAATAATCTTTGTTTTATTTACAACTTTGAAAAAGTGTATGTAGCTCTTATTAGAACTAGCCGTGTCATCCACTAATGAATATATTATAATGTTACTGATGGGTTTTGATTTAATTTGTATATTCTTTTTTATTATTGTATACGTGTTTATATTTATATTCATGTATTATGTATTATAAATCTATGAATTTGCATATCACATAAGTGACAAATGCTAAAAATGTGGCTGAGAATACTAACAATTCCAGTTAGATCTCAAGGGCAACAAGAAGAACAACACAATATAAGAATGCTAAAACATTGTTTATGCAGTACAGATGTCTAAGTGCTAGATGAGGTCAGTAAGTCCATTAAGACAGTCCATTAAGCTCTGGCCAAATTTGTCTGTGGAGTAGGTTAGTGACACAAAAGAGGTTAATTACAACTCGGATGAAAGCATTCTGTATGAACTTGAAGATGTTATTTGGAAAATTCTGGTGGGCCAGTGAGGAAGAATCAAACGTACACTGTGATTAGATGGCAGTGCAGAGTGGTCTGATGTAGACGGAAAACATTAAAGGACCAAATACCGAACCATGAGGGACTCCAGGTTTAAGGGCCAGAAACTGTGAGGTTTTCTTGCTAACTTATCATGATCTGTTATGAAAGTAGTAAATTAACCAGTAAATTAGCTAATTCTATCAGCATTGAAATTAAGAGTTTGTGGTTGACCTGTCAAAAGCTAAAGGCAGATCTGTGCAGTGTCAAGACGCTCTGGCTGGTAAGGTTGCGTGACAAGATTTAATTCCTAAGTGATAGGGGTCAAGCATGCTGTTTTTGGAAAAAGGTTGACATTTGGATGAAACTATTCACCATGCAGTGCTTGCCGTCTCATCCACAGTATCCAGTACAAGCAAATAGGAAGCCAAAGATGCAACAGCGTTCAAAGAATTACATTCTAAACTGGTTTAAATGTGCTACTTTCAAGAAATGAGCTACTATTAATGCATTCTTGGATGGCTTACTTAAAGGCTAAGATATCAGGTATTAGAAAAAAAACTGGCATGTAATATTACTCACTTCTAATAAATGGTTTTCCCTGGATTATTAACTTACAATTATATTGGGTTCATTGTATTTTGTTAAGGTGAAGGCCATAGCAGTTCCTCAAGACTCTCCAACTGAGTGGATTTAAAAGTCATAATAATGGTTTTGTGACCAGGAGGCTGCCAGATTCACATTTGCCATTGTGAATATTATTTGCTATAGCCTCTAGCAACAAACCTGCTTTCCTGCATTATAAATGTGTGTGGACATATGTGGATAGTGTATAGAAACCCACACGCTATAGGTAAACTGGAAAGCCATGTAAAATGCTGACATTGAGGGATCCTGTAGATTGCTTTGACTTGTTCTGAAAATATTTGTGCTGAACAAGGGAGGTGCCTTTGTGTTAATAACCATCAAATGTGCTTGGTCTGATATATTCCCTTTGTTTTCTCTTCAGGTACCTCATGAATGTGACATTTGAAGGGCGCAACCTCTCCTTCAGCGAGGACGGTTTTCAGATGCACCCAAAGTTGGTTATTATACTGTTAGATAAGGAGAGGCAGTATGACAGGGTGGGTATCTCTGCTCATTTCTCCTTTTCTCTCTTGATTTCTCTTAACTCATGACCGCACAGTTCCCTGATGTAATTATCAACCTTCATTTACTCTTTATCTCTCTTCATCTTAATTCAAGATTTCTGCCGTCCTCAAATTTAGCCCGCACTAATCCAGTCTTAGCCACTTCAACCTCAACACCCTCTCATTATGTCACTTGTTATCCTTCTCTCAGCTTCAGCTCTCATCTTGCCCTCTTTGCACTTTCACAGGTCGGTAAATGGGAGAACGGGTCTCTGACAATGAAGTACCACGTGTGGCCTCGGTTCGAGCTGTACTCGGATGCTGGGGAGCGAGAGGATGACCACCTGTCCATTGTTACGCTGGAGGAGGCTCCATTTGTTATTGTGGAGGATGTCGACCCCCTCAGTGGCACCTGCATGAGGAATACAGTGCCGTGCAGAAAACAGCTCAAACTCCAGTGAGGATCACATAGAAACAGTACAGATATTGAGGAAATGTGCTGCAGTTCGGTTCAAAGTTCAGATTCATCTCAGATTTCACAGTAGATGTTTAAAAACTTTGATTAAATTGCAGATGAATATTGTGGGGCCAAAAATCTTGGACCACAATGAAAATATGAGTCAAAATGTAATTTAAACATGGAAATAAACAGGTTTTAGGATTTTAAAAATTCCAAATACTAAGAGTACTAAATACTAAATAAAATACTAAGAAATTCAAGTGAATGTTTCACCACACTGTATGTCTGTAAAGATTTGTCAGGATGGATAAAACTACATAATATAGGTAAAATATCTCAGTTTAGATTTCCATCAGTTTTTATGCACATTTTGAAGTATCGCATCAGAAACGAGTGAGGGAAATGGCAATTTTCAGAAAATAAATCCCTTAATTTGCAAAAAAGATTTTTTGTTCGCTTGAGGTGGTTTTTGACTTGTGCGAAAGAGAGTTAATGCGAATAATGGGAGATGGAAACGCATTTGCCGAATAAATTAGGATGTAGCGAACATTAAAGGGTTAGTTCACACAAAAATTAAAATTCTGTCATTTATTTCTCACCCTCATGCCGTTCCACACCCGTAAGACCTTCATTAATCTTCGGAACGCAAATTAAGATATTTTAGTTCAAATCCGATGGCTCCGTGAGGCCTTCATACGGAGTAATGTCACTTCCTCTGTCAAGATCCATAAAGGTACTAAAAACATATTTAAATCAGTTCATGTGATTACAGTCGTTTAATATTAATATTATAAAGCAACAAGAATATTTTTGGAGCGCAAAAAAAAAAAAAAAAAACGACTTATTTAGTGATGGCCGATTTCAAAACACTGCTTCAGGAAGCATCGAAGCGTTATGAATCAGTGTATCGAATCATGAATCGGATCGCGATTCAAACCCGCCAAACGACTGAAATCACGTGACTTCGGTGCTCCGAACTGCAGATTCGACACAGAATCACTGTGCTCCGATGCTTAATGAAGCAGTGTTTTGAAATCGGCCATCACTAAATAAGTCTTTTTTTTTTTTTTTTTTTTTTGGCGCACCAAAAATATTCTCGTTGCTTTATAATATTAATATTAAACGACTGTACTCACATGAACTGATTTACAGGTGTTTTTAGTACAGAGGAAGTGACATTACTCCCTATGAAGGCCTCACTGAGCTATTGGATTTGAACTAAAATATCTTAATTTGTCTTCCGAAGATTAATGAAGGTCTTACAGGTGTGGAACGACATGAGGGTGAGTAATAAATGACAGAATTTTTTATTTTTGGGTGAACTAACCCTTTAACCCCACATAACTAATCAGCTGTTTCTGCTGATGGTGTTTTATTTACTGTTGGTTACTAGGTTACCAATACCACTGTCATCTCGAACAACTTGATGGAAACGCACCTAATTCGCACCATTTTTTTTGTTTTTTTTGTTTGCGAACTTCACTTCACGTTTGGATGGAAACCCAGATATTGTATGAGATCAGTCATTAATCTGGACTGCCGAAATGCAGATTATCTCATGAGAGCACTAAGCACAGATACAAATACATTCAGCTTTTAAATTCAAAGTGCTCTGTCACTGTCAGGACTCGATTATATCATATAGTAAGAGCCTTGAATAAATCAGTGTTTAAAACTGGTATCTTGTGTCTTTGTAATATCGATTATAAAATATCTGTTGAATTCATTTAGCATTCTTGTAATAAATTGCTGCTAAAACTCATTTTGTTTTGAGAAATTATCCAAGATTATTGTGAATTTTGACAAATTTAAGTCGCTTGTACTATTATAGACAATGCAATAGTAAGTGCAGTGGTCATTAATCATTTTGACGTTATGTTGACTCATTGATTGATTTCTTCAGATGCAGATTATTATGAAATGGTATTTTGATCAAAGATTGATAAACAGCCGAGGCAAAATTTGTTACACGTCCTCACTATGTAGAAAAATAACTTCCTGCACTAACATTAATCTTCTCACTTTTTTTTTTCTTTTTGTTTTTCCTGTCCCTAGAAATCAGACAGGAGATTCAGGGATCTACATTAAACGCTGTTGCAAGGGCTTCTGTATAGACATCCTCAAAAAGATCGCCAAGTCTGTAAAATTCACCTACGATCTCTACTTGGTGACCAATGGGAAGCATGGCAAAAAGATCAATGGCACATGGAATGGCATGGTTGGAGAGGTTAGTTTCAAAATGCTTTTAGTAAGAAAACTACTGGTTCTCATTAAACACCTAGAGTTTTGGTTTGAATAGGTAGTTTATCATTCAAGAGCTTGCTGGATCATTTTTCTATCTATTCTACCATACTGCATATGATGGATGAGAGAAAACTGTATGCTTTGGTTTTGTTATACTGTCGGTATGCTTATTACAAAATTAAAAATAATAATTTGCTCAAAACAGTTTGAGATATGTTGTTAAATGACTATAAATTTTGTGATTAAAAGGGGAAACTGGATCAGGGAATGTTGCGAGTCAGACTCAAACTCGCATGCTTGAATGAGCGACATAGTTAGACATTAATATTGTAGATATACTAATATAGGTTAATATTTTGAATTAAATTAAAATTTTATATTTTCTGTTTTCAGTTTAATTTTAGTTAAAGTTTTAGTAATTTAGTTTGTCATTTTTATTAGTTCTTTTTTAAATACAGTATGTCTATAGTTATTTTTATTTTTAGTTATTTTAGTAATTTAGTGTTTTCTGTTTATTTATTTTATTTCAAGTGATGAATGTTTTTTTTTTTTTTTTTTATGGTTTTAGTTACAGATAATGCGCAGTAACCACCAGGACATGGCTCTGGAGCATCAATGGATTTCTGATTATATATTATTTTCAAAAAATGAAAATCTGAACAGTATCTCTCATGACAAAAACAGATGAAAGAGAGAGAAAATGTGAGCAAGTGAGTTTGCACAAGCCCAAGGGAAAATACAGCTGGTGCATTAATTCAGATGAGAAATAATATGAGTTACCGGATCATATGTAAATCCACAGTTGGAATGAATGTTATGCAGTTCCCTTTCGGTCCTAGTCATATGAATCCTCTCCGAACTGCACCACATTTGGAGTCGCAGACTTTTAGTAGCTTGCTTTATGTTTACTTAATGTCTTTACGAGATCTGATGCTCAAAGACATGTCTGTGTTCAGAGGTAGATGCTATAATGCAACACAGACTCAAACAAATATGCAAAATAAAGTCTCATATTTTGAAAAGAGAGAAAGAAAATAGGATATGGAATAACACTACTCAAGATGCAGCCCGCGGGGCATTTTTGCGTCTGCATGTTTTTTGAGATTCTGCTATATACCATGGTAAACCCACATTACAATTTATAAAATCTGACACCAAGTGGAAATCTATAGTCCACTCTGCAAACCGTGCCACAGACGAGTGCTTACAGTACAGCTTCATTGATTATAATGGAAGCCATTTAGTTTTATGTGTGGCTGTGTAAGTGTGTAATACTCAGTAGCCTCATTAATATAACAGAGGCACTATAAAAATTAGGAGTGTGGCCCTGGAGGCTAACAGGGATCCAGGCTTTGTGGCCCCTTGAGTAGTCCTGATGTAGACAGAGCCTTTCTGTAGTGTACAATCACCTTATTAACTCTGTTTTGTCCCATTTTCCTATATCACCGGAGGCCTCTTATATGTAACTCTAAATATACCTGGACAAGTGATGGGTTTGGAGAAGTGGTGATTAGGGAAAGGTTGAAAAGAAGGAGAAATGGCTATTAAAAGCTACTGCGACCCAGTGTAGGAAGTAACCTGATTTCGGCTTTCCTTGGTCTCTCAGTCATGTTATTTATTTTTATTTTTTCATGGTTTTCTCATTCACTAGTTCCCATTTTATCTTTCTTTCACCTTTTTCCTTTTCACACTGATACTGTTCCCCCCTCTATTGTGGCATGCCTAGACTAGTACAAGATGGATATAACTGTCCTGTCCCTGTCTTCACGTCTAGGTGGTGCTTAAGAATGCCCACATGGCAGTGGGGTCCCTGACCATAAATGAAGAGAGGTCAGAGGTCATTGACTTCTCTGTGCCCTTCATAGAGACAGGGATTAGTGTCATGGTCTCTCGTAGCAATGGCACAGTGTCTCCTTCTGCCTTTTTAGGTAAGTACTAAATACACACTGTAAGGGAATTCAAGATAAAATTCCACGTTCAAGTGCACTCTTCATTAATAATTTGTCTTCCCTTCTTTTTTTGCTCTCAGAGCCCTTCAGCGCTGATGTCTGGGTAATGATGTTCGTTATGCTGTTGATAGTTTCAGCTGTGGCTGTCTTCGTCTTTGAGTACTTCAGTCCTGTTGGCTATAATCGCTGCTTGGCAGACGGACGAGGTGTGCACACACGCACACACATATAAATGTATCACCCTTATACCTAACACCTTGATACATACATACATTATATATACACACACATACACATATATATATATAATATATATGTATATGTGTATGTGTGTGTATATATATATATATATATATATATATATATATATATATATATATATATATATACACACACACACACACACACACACACACACACATTCTGTTATTTTGTAACAGAATGTAGTTTTTTTTAGGCAAGAATATAGATGTTTAGACCTCAGATATACGACTTATATGTAAACCTAGTGCCTAATTGAAAATTTGTTTAGAGATGCGAGCTCCAGAGAACTGCTTCATCTCAGCCAGTCCTTCGGGAATTTGCCGTTGACTCTTATGTAGATAGTGTTTAAACATGAGGTATAATTCGTTTTGGGTATATCAAACAGGCAATCTTTGGTCTTATTAATCTATTACTTGTTCCAGAGCTAAAAGATTCAACTTAAGGGATATATTAAGTTTCATAACTTTATATTTACTTTGAAATTAAATCCTGTACTAACTAGAGCGCTGCTTTTGTACGTTTGACTTAACTGTTTGCTTGTGTTTATTTCCTATTTTACTTCTTATACTCTTATATAATACTATTGTTGCTAATTTAAATATTATTGGTCAATAATTATGCCATATTTTTTGGTATTGAGAAAGAGTCTGTAAGTGATTGTGACTTCAGTGAAAGTTACATTAATACGCCATGAGATGGCGGCAATCTTTATGATTGAGTCAGTCAGTCGCAAAGACTTTTATATTTGAAATAGACTGAAACAAGAAAACAAGGACGTTGTTTTTACTTTAAACATCTTACAAGATGCAACTGACTTGACTAGCCAGTAAATACATTGACTAGCGCTGTCATGGGAATGTCATGCTAAATGTTAAAAGGACAAAGACAAAGATTTCACTTTCCTCAGCAGACATTCAAACTGATTTTGTGATTATAAGATTGACCTGAAGAATATCAGCTAGATGCAGGTAATACACCCGCTCAGGCGATCTCTTCATCTCTCATAATACTGTACATATTACAATGAAGCGACTCAACGTACCTTCTTTACTAGTTTTAAAATGACATTTCAGAATAAGTAATGGAGGCTTGGGCTTAACTGTTAAACGGTCAACTTGAGATTTGAATCTGTGGCGGAAGGAAGTATTTCCTCACAAAAGAGGGTTTTTAAAGACACTCCGTTATTGTTCTTATGTATTTACACACTCGTGCCGTCGAACTGTTGTATAAACACAATATCACACTCGTAGCTGTGCGATATGGCTGTGTATCGGCACGCTCGGCCTGCGGCCTCATGCCTATGGTAGAATCACAGCTGTGCTCACTACTTGTGTGGTATATATATACATTTTTTTTATTTTTTTTTTACAAACTTTGTTAAATGCAGTTAATGACGATTAATCAATTTTTGACAGCTCTAATATATGTATTCTTTTAGTTTGGGCCATTATGTCATCTTTCCATTTTGTATTACCTGTTTTCATGCTCAGCAATGTACTGCTTCTCTGAATAGTATTGATTTGTTTGATTAAAATCAAAACTGAATAGTTCATTTATGTCTATTTATTACAGACAGCCATTTTCTTCATCTGCCCTTTTACTCCTCTGATTCCTATTAAATTATAAGGTAATAACTCCCTATTTCAATTTCTCTACCTCTTTACACACAATCAGAGCCTGGCGGTCCCTCCTTCACCATTGGAAAAGCTATTTGGCTACTTTGGGGTTTGGTCTTCAATAACTCTGTGCCTGTGCAGAACCCCAAAGGCACTACTAGCAAGATCATGGTGTCAGTCTGGGCCTTCTTCGCTGTGATTTTCCTGGCAAGCTACACTGCCAACCTGGCCGCATTTATGATTCAAGAGGAATATGTGGACCAGGTGACTGGCCTGAGTGATAAAAAGGTAACAGTGTTTATTGGTTTAATTCAGCAGCATGTGCAAAAGTGAACCATGGGCAGCTGTTATTAATAATATAGTACTCGTTAATCTCATTTATTCTATTGTCAAAAAATGAGATAAATTCCAACTGTAAGGACATAAGCTGTTTTTTTTTTTTCTTCTCTGAAGACTGCCATGAACTGAAACGTGACTTGACTTGATACACCAGATTCTACTTCATCCTTGGTGTTAAACAGCTAAGGTTAATTCACACAGACTAGCCAATAAATGATGCAATATTTAAGGTGCTCTGTGTAATTTGTGTTATAATATGTTCTTCTGTCAGCTGTAGGGCATTTGTAGGTTTTCTGTGCCTCTGACACTTTAAAAACGCTTTGTTTGAGCGATCTGACATGTCAGTTAATGGTTTAACCAGTGACACAGGTTTGGGGTGGGAATATATGTGACTGAATCGGTGTTAGTCAAAAATGTTTGGAAATGATCCTTTTTTTTTTTTTCACAATTCACCTTTAAAAGGAATTTATAGAAAAAAAACTTGCCATTTTATGTTCTTAACTGTGAATACGTGAATCCATGCATGCTTACACTGCACGGTTTTGCATATGAAATCCTAATACTACTGTTTATGGTCCTCAAATGACTGATGACATATTTGGGCAACCACATGCTGACTGGTTTAGCGGTAATTTGTTTTTGTTTTTCTGTCGTCTTTGTGTGGAAAAAATTGGGCTAATGTGAATTCGCCAACCGCTATGAAACAGAAAACAAGATTTGACTCTGAGAGGGTGCTGTAGCCCATTTAATAATTGATGTGGTGAGATTTAGTTTTTTACTCTAAGTCATGCTTTACTTTTTATGTCTGGCAAAGCTTTGAGTGTCTAGAGAACATAGTCCATGTATTTACACAGGAAATAGTTCTGTTATGAATGGTGAAGAAAAGAGATCTGTTGTATCTTTAAGGTTTTTTGAAATGACACCTCTCTTCACACTTTGTCCCTTGAGTGTTCATTGACAGTGTGGACACTGCTGAGTTATATATATATTTTTCTCTCTCTTATCAAGTTTCAACATCCGAATGACTTTTCCCCTCCGTTCCGGTTCGGTACTGTGCCCAATGGCAGCACCGAGAGAAACATAAGGAATAACTACAAGGAGATGCACAGCTATATGACCAGCTTCCACCAGAAAAACGTAAACGAGGCCCTCCACAGCCTGAAGACGGGGTGAGAACGAAAAAAGAGAAAGATTGAGAGAGATAATATCTGCATGAAAAGAATGTTAAAGGGTGGGAAGACAAAAGGAGGGGAAGACAGGGAGATAAAAAGCTTGTAGGACAGCAGTAAGTACAGTGGGTGAGTGGGTGGATGAACTCTGGACTGATAATAGCATCAAAATGAGGCGTCCTGGAGGGACTTTGTTTGGAGATGCTGATTGGTAGAAGAATGATTCAACATGGAACTGGTTTCTGCAATCCTTTATTTTATCAGTACTAACTGTGGACATTTTAAAGAGGCACTCAGTAATTTTTGTTTATGTTGTGCTGGCCGATATGACAGTCATCTTGGACTTGTAACAGTTACCAGGATAAAGTATATAGTTTTAGCTGGTCATGTGATTTCAACATGGAAGCTCATAGGACGCAACACGCTTTATGTAAAAGCTACATAAAAAAAGTGTTCATTAGGAGCCTTCATACCATGTGAGCACACATCATTTTTTAATCATTATTCTTTTGTTAAACATATAAAACATTGTAATGAGGGGAAATTACTGAATACACCTTGAATAATAATAAAAACAAATTAAACATTTTATTTTTCAGTTTTATTGGTAACAATTTACAAAAAGGTTCCATTTGTTAACATTAGTTAAATACAGTACATTAGTTAACATGAACAAAAGTTAACTAGTGGGACCTTTTTAAAAGTACAAACGATAAATTATATATATATAATAATTATATATAATATAAAAGAATTAGGAAAATGCTCATTTAATTTTTAGACTTAATTTTAAAAGTTTTAGACAGTTTAGAACACTACACTATTAAGGTAATATTTTTTTCCTATTTTCTGTCAACCCATATCTAAGTTTGTCTATCCCTTGTATTCTGTAAGATACAGGGCCCTTGAAATATGTCTTTTTACTACAAATACTTCGTATTTGAAGAAACTCAGATGTGTTTGGCACAGGCTTATTATCATTAACTAAAACTGTATTAAAAAAGCATTTTCATTACATGAAATAAAATAAAATAAACATGAACTGAAATACTATTTTTAATTTTCAGCTAGTTGCCAAGGCAACTTTTCTTATTTTCTTTTAGTTTAGTTTAAGTACTAAAATAAATAAACTAAATAAACAAAATCTAAATAAACTAAAACTTAATAAAAAGTATATAGACATCTTTAAAAAACTAATAAAAATGATGACAAAATTACTAAAAATTTAACTAAAATGAAAAAATGAAAACGGAATATAAAAAAAATCTAATTCAAAATATTAAAAAACTATTTTATTGTATCAATAATACTGAAAATATTTTGACATTCTAACATATTACTCCTCTCTCTCGTCCTGTGTAGTAAATTGGATGCATTTATCTACGATGCAGCGGTCTTGAACTACATGGCCGGACGTGATGAGGGCTGTAAACTGGTGACCATTGGCAGTGGTTACATCTTTGCTACTACAGGGTATGGCATTGCCATTCAGAAAGACTCAGGCTGGAAGAGGGCAGTGGACCTCGCCATTCTGCAGCTTTTTGGAGATGGTAAATATTGTCTATTTCTTTTTTCAATTTGTCATTTTATTAGATGATTTTGATACATTAGCCAGTTTTAATCTGCATGAATTATCTTAACATTAAAGTCAAAATTCACTAAGAATTAATCTGTATTGTCTGAGTTGTTTTATCTTTATCTGTTTTACTGTTGCCATCTGATTCACAAAAAAATTCTGCAAATCTGGTAATCCACTAACGCCCCAAAATTCTGCTAAGCACAATTTGTATGATGGGAGGCTATAACAGATAGCAGACAGAGCCTGGTTAAAACGGATTGTGGGTGGTTAGTGAATAAGACAGGTTTTTGCACTGAAATGCTGTTGACAAAAGTGGCGTGAATGTGTAGAGAATTCACAGCTTGAGATGTTTACTTCATTCACTTCTTCTTTAAATGGTTCTCAATGTGCCCTCAAGGCAAACAGTTTTGAAGAATACCTGGCAAGAGATGACAAGTGCCTACACTGTCTGTTAGTTCGCCAACAAGTATGCCACACAAAATGGTATTAGATGTGTGAAAATATGGCAGCCTGTTTTTCAAAGCTTCCTTTGTGTGAGATTCATATTCTGTTAAAGCATAATAAAGCTAATATTGAATTGCTGTACTCATCAAATCATCAAGGATTTTTCTCATAATATGCTTTGTAATAATATAAATTATATGGTTTACACTTATTACAGGTGATTCAAAGCTTAACAAAGCAACATACAGGGCCCTGTCATACACCTGGTGCAATGCGGTGCCAGGCGAGATCCAAGTGTTTTTTGCTAATTTCAGCCCGACGCAGTTATCATTTTCACGTCCTGCGCAACGTTGTTTAAATAGCAAATGTATTTGCGCGCCCATGGGCGTGCTGGTCTGAAAACGAGGTGTGTTCAGGCGCATTGTTGGCGCGTTACTATTTTGAGGCAACTGAAATAGACTGCGCCATTGATCAACTGAAATACAGTCTAAAGTTAATGGCACAATATTTGTTTTGTTTTTAAAGAGCACGTTAGTAATATGCGCCTATATGCAGGTGCACAACACACATACATTCTGCTTATTATACACACAGGGAAGTGCAGCAGCACACAAACATGCCAAATATTAAAAATAAAAGGATTACAATGTTAAAGATTATTATTGTGTGCATAAAGGTAAGGCTTTTCCTGTAGATGGTCTGCTCACGCACTTTAAAGGTGCCATCGAATTGAAAATTGAATTTACCTCAGCATAGTTAAATAACAAGAGTTCAGTACATGGAAATGACATACAGTGAGTCTCAAACTCCATTGTTTCCTCCTTCTTATATAAATCTCATTTGTTTAAAAGACCTCCGAAGAACAAGCAAATCTCAACATAACACCGACTGTTACGTAACAGTCGGGGTGTACGCCCCAATATTTGCATATGCCAGCCCATGTTCCCAAAATTATGAAAGGCATTAGACAAGGGCAGGCAGTATTAACGTCTGGATGTGCACAGCTGAATCATCAGACTAGGTAAGCAAGCAAGAACAATAGCGAAAAATGGCAGATGGAGCAATAATAACTGACATGATCCATGACATCATGATATTTTTAGTGATATTTGTAAATTGTCTTCCTAAATGTTTCGTTAGCATGTTGCTAATGTACTGTTAAATGTGGTTAAAGTTACCATCGTTTCTTACTGTAGTCACGGAGACAAGAGCCGTCGCTATTTTCATTATTAAACACTTGCAGTCTGTATAATTCATAAACTCAACTTAATTCTTTATAAATCTCTCCAACAGTGTAGAATTAGACGTTAGCCACGGAGCACAGCCTCAAACTCATTCAGAATCAAATGTAAACATCCAAATAAATACTATACTTACGCGATTAGACATGCTGTATGATGAACACTTTGTAAAGATCCATTTTGATGGTTATATTAGCTGTGTAAACTTTGTTTATGCAACAAAGAGGGGGAGGGGAGCACGAGCAATTAAAGGGGCAGCAGCCCTGAATTGGCGCATTTCTAATTATGCCCCAAAATAGGCAGTTAAAAAAAATCTATGGGGTATTTTGAGCTGAAACTTAACAGAAACACATTCAGGGGACACCTTAGACTTATATTACATCTTGTAAAAAAAAAACGTTTGATGGCACCTTTAATCTCGAGCACGAGCAGATCCGTTTCCGCACTATAGACACGTTCAGTTATTCCGCTTGCAAATTCTGCCTTGTAAATAGCAAATACGCCATGGTGCGAGCGCAGCTGTCTTTTAAAGTAAATAGGAGATGAGACCCTGGTTGGTTTATTGCGCGTTACGCCCAATACACACCCATGTCTCATTAAGAGAATAGGGACAACCCTTTTAGGCCATGCGCCGGGCGCACCGACCATTTTTCCTGTCCTTAAACTAGCAAAAGTAGATTCGGATACGCCCTAAGTGCACTTGCGCTCTGCACTTTTGACCATGTGCTTAGATCATTAAAATAGGGCCCACAGTGTCAAACTGGAGGTGTCTTACTGAGTTTTTCTTTAATATTTGTGTATTTGCACAATGGATATTACCTTGCATTTGTGATTATTAAAATAAATCATATAGTTGTATTATAAATGGGGGGGAGGGGGGAAGATACAATCAAAATTGTTGACAGAAATATGAGATCTGCCAATATGAAGCAAATTTACTGCAGCAGTTTAAGAAATTAAGCAAGAAATGTACTGTATCTTGCCTAAATCAGCATATAAGAATGATTTCTGAAGGATCATGTGACATTGAAGACTGGAGCAATGATGCTGAAAATTCAGCTTTGCCAAAACAGGAAAAAAGTACATTTTAAAATGTATTCAAATAGTTTAAATATTTAACTTGTAAGCATATTTCACAATATTACTGTTTTAATGTATTTCTAAATCAAATAACATGCAGCCTTGGTTTAAATTTTTTTTTTTTTTTAATTGCCAACCCCAAACTTTTGAACAGTAGTGTGTGTATGCACAGTTTATACTAGCAGTAGCTGAACTAAATTTTAAATAGTGTACTAATATAGTGTACAAAGTAACTGTAATAGCTGTACTGTAACAGCAGTAGATCTCCATATTTTCTATTCATTTTGATTTGAGAGATTTCTTTTAGAACCTACTAGTAATCCAGATCCAGAGGCCATTTCTGGACATCATCCTCTCTTCCCCAAACAGCATCCGAGATGACAAGCTGTTTGGAACACATCCAAAGACACATGCAGAATATGCCCTATGCACCGCATACATGCATAAACAGTGTTAATAATTTTAGACATCCAGGATGATATATTGTAAGGAGAGTTTATAGATATACGGGCACAGTCATACAAAGTCCTTACAAAATAAGATTGTCATCTAGATACATTTATATAATATATATCCCATACTTAGTGATTCCACATGCATGCATGGGTATGTCACACTAACGGGACGCGTTAGAATAGATTAGTGGCACAGTGAGCATATTGACAAGCAGGCAGTGCACCTTAGTTCGGCACACTGAAAGTGGTATGGCATGTAAAGGTACGGTTGGGTGTATCACATGTTGTTATATAAGCCAGCATATGATCCAGGAGCAGGAATAGAGTCCTATTTGCAAGTGTCAAGGGGGCACTTGTGTTATCCCAAAAGTACACTGGGAAGGCATCAACTGTGTGACATATACATGTAGGTACACATGAATGCACCGGCACAGCATGCAAACACCCGCGCACACATTCACCCTCACATAGGTGTTGGGTTTTTGACAGATTTGAAGGCTTAAGTCACAAGGTAAAGTTCCCAGTGTGAAATAGAAATGCAGCCACTGAATGGATGGAATCTTTTGCATGTGTGTTTTTGAATATATTTGTGTATATCTGCATTTACCCCTAAAGACAGACCTGCAGGACACCAAATGGTGTTTTGGAGTTTGATCCTGTCCCTCCTATGTAGGCTGTCAGGCCCCTCAGGGCCCTTAATAGAGCTGGGAACCAAATCTCAAGTGACTCCCATAAGCAATCATTAATGAGAAGAGAGCTTCGGTGCTTATGAGTTTGGATTAATCCGTCATGACAAATGTTACACTTCGGAGGGGCCATAATTTGTTTACTGTGCACAGTTTTGTGGGGGCTCGAAATAAATGCACTGCAGAAATCGTCACGGATAGACAAAGTGAACAGACACGTCTGCTAACGGTAAAGCTCAAAAGCTCTCAAAGGCCACAAACACAAAACACACATCGAGAGAGACAGCAAGAAAAAAAATGTAAAGATTCACAAATAGTCACTCTCTTTTTCTAACACACATACAAACCAAACTTTAGAAATTAGCAATCTTTTTCCTATTTCTTTGTAGGTGAGATGGAGGAACTTGAGGCCCTGTGGCTGACTGGCATCTGCCACAATGAGAAAAATGAGGTGATGAGCAGTCAGCTGGATGTAGACAACATGGCAGGTGTGTTCTACATGCTGGGAGCTGCAATGGCCCTGTCCCTTATCACATTCATCGCAGAGCACCTCTTCTACTGGCAACTGCGATTCTGCTTCATGGGTGTGTGCTCGGGCAAACCCGGCATCACCTTCTCCATCAGCAGGGTGAGTGGCAGGTTTACTTTTGAACCTTTGATCTGCAGGCAAACAACCACAAGGGTTGACTCAACTATTATTATGGAGCCAACAGCCTGCTGAGTTCAATTAGTTCTTGAAGCTTTGGAGACTTCGAGCACAGATAAGAGATATTACACTCTGCTAATCATTTTCTTAATTAATGTCTTTGTCTTGCTTCCCAGTAAAAATATCTTTCCTACCCTTAAAGTTGCAATGAAACAGATGTACCAACAGATCTAGGGGAAGTAGGGTGGGGACTCGGTTGTTCATTGGATTTTGAGATGTGGGCATTAAATTCAATAGTTGAGACAGATAAAGGCAAGCTTGCAGGAGCGAATAAGGCACCAGAGAGAAGGTTTGTTGTTTTTACCGAAGATCCAATTATGAAATTTTGATTGGTCAAAAAAAAAAAAAAAAAAACTAATAAAAAAAAAAAAAAAAAAAAAAAAAATATTATATATATATATATATATATATATATATATATATATATATATATATATATATATATATACACACACACACACACACACACACACACATTACAGGGGTTAAATTGGGCCGGGGCCGTCCAGGGCTGAGCCCCAGCACATAGGCTCAACATACGCTTGTCCGGGACTGCGGGACAAGTGGATTTTTTGATGTGAAAGAGAATTTTACTTGCCTGACCAGATAAATAGCTTGATTAAAATGTCAATAACAACCAAAACGCGAGAATGATTCATTTAGCTTAAGTGACGATAGTGGTAGTGGATAGTAATATATGTTGCCTAATGTATATTGGCGGTGATAGCCTATTGCACTGTTGAGGCGCACGTAACCTCTTGAGAATTCAAAACAAATGAGCTCTGCTCACACAGAGAACCTCAGTTATGATGTTGCAATAAAAATTCAATATGTGGGTTTTTTATAGCTAGCTATTTACAATATATGATAAAGTTAAACTTTGCCCGACCGAAAGTGCTGAATTCCTGAATATCACCTTGATTGAAATTGACACTAATTTAACAGTTCAATAAACAAGTAGTTAATATTAATCACTTACGTTTTAAGTCCAATATTGCCTGTTTTTTGTTCTTTTGCAGCAGCGAAAAAAATAGTTCCAAACAAAGAAGAACCAGCGCATTTCGCAGCAGCGCTCAGCCGTTTAGAATGATTCAGCGTTTTGAACGAATCCGTTGAGTAAAGAATCAATGGCCCAATCATATAAACAACTGCTTAATTCTTGATTCAGCCTTTTGAATGAATCGTTTGAATAAATGAATCAGTGGTTCACTCAATAAGACGGTCACTTGCCGCCATCTACTGGTGGTTTAATTTCATGTTTAAAAGTATGCATTTCCCATTCCCACCAACATTTCTTGTTTGTATATTCAAAAATATTTAAAGAATCTCATAACATTATTGAATGCAGTTGTACTTTTTCAGTGTAAATGATTTAATTTGGTAACAGCCCTATAGTGTCTTACTATTTTAATTTATTTTATTGTCATCAGACTACCACTACCAGCATCTATAGAATGATTTTGATCAGCATTTTGTTGTTCATAGCAGAGGGCTCTCTCTCTGTTATATTTTAGTTTGTCAATTGATACAACTAGTCTTTGCATACACACTCACCCCTTGAAAGCCTGAAATCACAGAGCCCCCCACATAACAAATCCCAATTTAACCCCTGCATATATATATGCCCAAATTAATGGTTCACGGTAAGATCTCTAACGTGCATTTAGAAAAAAGTGTAAATTTCTATTTTATGCCAACTTTAAAACAAGATAAATTTACGTGAGAAGTATTAAGATGCGTTTTCAACAAATGTATCTTGAATGTAAATTTTTATTATTTATTAGCTTTAAGCATAACTTTATGTAATTGGCTCCTTTTGGCTCTTGAGTGAATTTTACTGTTTTAAGGAAGTTTAAGTATTTTTACTGGAAACAACACAAATATACTGATTAAGAAAATAATTTTGCTGTGTAAAAACAATTTAAAAAAATGTAAATGTAAAAAGTGTATAAGCATTTCCTTTACGTTAGAATCATTAGATCTCAAGACTGAAACTTCTGGATGATGATTAAGGGCTTAACTCCATACTTGAGAGGGGTATAATTTTGACAATTGTGGTGTATATGTGAATATGTTTTGTTTCATTCAGATGTGTGTAGGGGAAATGCCAAACACTTTCAGTGCCCATTTTGTGCATATGTAGTATTTATAAATCAGACCCCTGATCTTGAGCTAACAGGCCAAAGCAGCAGTCTCTCATTCTAGACATTCGGACATCAAATCATGCCTCAAGCAATTTGGGGTGGTGCCATGACCCACATAATGTCTGGGATGAACACAGAGGAAGTAAATATCAGTTTATCTGACTAAATTGGCAAGTGACTCAAAGATAAGCCTGGGTTTACCTGAGTTCACAAATTATTGAGGCTAACAGGAAGAATTATTATTTCTACACTGGTCTGTAAGCCAACAGGGCAATTTGCATGACCAGTTTCCCCAGCTACAAGTACACACATAAGAAACAGTTTTTCTTACTAGATATATTTCCCTTTGAGATGTAGATGCGTGTTTGAACACTAGCTAAAGCAGTGTTGCTGTGGTGGGGGTAAGAAGAATCTAAAATGAATAGAGGGGAAAAGACAAAATGGGAGAGAATGGCACCTCTCAAGAGAAAGAGAAAAAGAAATAAGATAACACTGAATGGAGAATATGTTCCAACCCAATCAGATTGAAGGGTCAGGAGATGAATGAGAATAAGAGTCACACTGGGAAGGATGACCTGAGTTACAAAAAAACAGAAGGTAGAGGAGATAAGAGGAACATAAAGAAAAGAGGGAAAAAATACACAAGAGTGGATAGACACTTAGTGTGACTAAGAGCAAGACAGGAAACATTTCTGACATGTTGCCTCACTGGAGGGACAGATCGCCAGTAGAAGTGTAACCTTTAGCCTTTGAAATGTTTTGAGGAGAATTCTATTTGTTCCACATGTGTTTCAAGTATTATTTGTTATGAAAAGGTTTTCATGGTTTATATTAAAAAAATAATTTTAAAAGACATTTCATTATAGTGCATCACAACATTTGTTAGTGTGGATATAAATGGAAACACCCAACAGTTTAAAAGATAATGAAGTATTTTGACTCCTAGCCAGTCAAACAATAACACATTTGCCATTAAGAAATGAGTTTGATAAAATACAGCCAAAACTACACAGATAAATGGATTAAAATGCAGTAAATCTGCATCATGGTGAATGAGCTGGAGAGGTTTATTAGAATATTGTGTAATTAATTTGTCATGGCAGTGATGAAGGAGAAACACAGAGGAGTAGACACAGTGGTGTCAGCTGAATTTTAATCACATTGATTGAAGACATTGATAGGCAGTCAAAACCACAGAGTTACTGCAACTCTGTCACCATGTCATCATCAATCACAACCTCTTTCGCCCCTGCCGTTTCTCTTTCTTGAACTTATTCCATTCTGTTTTTCTCTCACTCTTTTCATCTCTTCATGACTCCCTCATTTTCCCTTTTCTCCTCTTGTATTTATGATGTCAAAAGATTAAAGGCAGTGATGGATAAACTGTTAATTTTAAACATGACGTGATAAAGGAAATCCCTGAAATAAGTTTTCAAAATGTATAATAATTATTTTTTCCTCCAGTAGGATTTATAAAACTAAACTACAGCATAAAGACTGTCAGAACAGTAATTACAAAACTAATTTGAAAGCATAAATACTTAAAAACTATAGAAACTAGGAGATTTGAGACTTGAAGGGACTTGTGACAAAAGGGTTTGACTTGACTTAGACGTGGCCATGAAAGGTTCGACTTGAACTTTGCATCAAAATTGTGAACATGTTTGCTGCTAATTAAAACTTTCATTAAACTAATCTAATCACATATTGTTTGTTCCTTCTTCTCCTTTCCTTTGTTTTTGCTTTCCCTCATTTTATCTGTCCAACAGGGCATCTACAGTTGCATCCATGGTGTTCAGATTGAAGAGAACAAATCAGCCCTTAACTCCCCATCAGCCACTATGAACATGAACATGAACAACACCCACTCCAACATTCTCCGTTTGTTGCGTACTGCCAAAAACATGACCTCTGTGCCTGGGGTCAATGGTTCACCTCACAGCGCATTGGACTACAGCCATCGTGAGTCAGCCGTTTATGACATCAGTGAACACCGGCGCAGCCTAGCAGGCCACACAGACTGCAAGCCTCCACCGTACCTGCCAGAGGACAACATGTTCAGCGACTATGTAAGCGAGGTGGAGAGGACTTTTGGGAACTTGCACCTGAAGGACAGCAACCTGTACCAGGATCATTACCTACACCACCATGGGGGCACGGGATCCGAACTGGCTCTCGGTATGTCGGGTCCCCTGCCTAACCGACCTCGTAGCTTAGGGAGTGCCAGTTCATTGGAGGGTGGGTACGATTGTGACAGCTTAGGGGGAGGGGTAGCGCCCATCTTCACCACCCAGCCACGGCAGTCGCTGACACATCGGAACAGGGAAAAGTTTGACCTGATTGCAGGTCACCCAACCCAGTCAAGCTTCAAGTCTGGCCTTCCTGATCTATACGGAAAGTTCTCCTTCAAGGGTGGGGCATCCAGTTCAGGGTTTATTGCAGGACATGACAGGTACTGTGGGGGAGGTGGGGTGGGATCAGGAGGGGACGATGGAAACATTCGATCAGACGTGTCTGATATTTCCACTCACACCGTGACCTATGGGAACCTCGAAGGGCACGGCAAACGGCGCAAGCAGTACAGGGACAGCCTAAAAAAGAGACCCGCTTCTGCCAAATCTCGCCGTGAGCAGGATGAGATTGAGCTTGGCTTCAGGAGACGCCCCCACCACACTATCCATCATCATCACCACCATCATCCTGCAACACAAGCACACCGCTCAGCCACCCCGCCCGTGGAGCGCAAGAGTCAGAGAGGTGGTAACTGCACCTCCTATCTATTCAGAGACAAAGATAATTTGAGGGACTTCTATGTGGACCAGTTTCGAGCAAAGGAAGGGGCATCCCCATGGGAACATTTGGATTTAAGTGATGCTCCAGGAATGGGTGGAGGAGTGGGACTGGGCGGAGGCGGTTGCGGTGGAGTAGTTAGTAGCGGTGGTGCTGGGGGAGCGTGCACTAGTTTGGTTCCCATGGAAGATTTCCTGAAAGGTAAATCTAAGAAGACAGAATGTAAGGGTGGAATGGGAGGAGGATCACCTGGGCAACAGGGCCATGCATGCTGGGAAAAGGGCATCGGAGGGGTGGGAGGGTTGGCTGGAGGGGATTGGGAATGTCGCAATTGCCACAGTGGAGGGGTTGGAAGTGGAGGAAGCAAGCCAGTTTGCATGCATGGGGGAGGCGGGGCTGGGGGCTATCCAGCTGCTGGGGGAGTTGGGGGATCCAGTGGAGGGAGTGGACAAATCTCAAGCCGCCCTAGTTCAGCCTCCTGCAAGCGGTGTGATTCTTGCAAGAAACCGGGCAACTTGTATGACATCAGTGAGGACAACCACCTCCTTTTGGATCAAATTGGGGGCAAGCACCCTCTGGAGAGCGGAAAGGGAGGGGGAGGCACAGGGGCCCAAACCCAGGTACAGAGGCGGAAATTTGGCCCAGGTGGTAAGGTTTTGCGCAGGCAGCACTCTTATGACACATTTGTAGAGCTGCAGAAGGAAGGGGCAGGCAGGATGGGTGGGTTTGGAGGCAGTGGCGGAGCGTCAATGCTTCCTCCACCCCGAAGCGTGAGCCTAAAAGACAAAGACCGCTACATGGAGGGCGCAAGCCCCTACGCCCAGATGTTTGAGCAGTATGCGGGAGGGGAGCGGGAGACAACATATTTTGGGGACAGAGGGAAGGGCGGGGGTTCATCATTTAGCTTATTTCGTGGGGGTGAAGGTGGGTTGCACCGTCGCTCCGTGGGTGAGAGAGACATGAGGGACAGGGATAGAGGCATGATGGGAGGAGGTGTGGGCGGTACCCGAGGGGTCGGGACTTACTCCTTGTCTAAATCTCTCTACCCAGATAAGGTGAACCAGAACCCATTCATCCCAACCTTCGGCGATGACCAGTGTCTATTACACGGTGCCAAATCATACTACATCAAAAAGCAGCAGGCACAGCCGCAGCAGCAACAGACGCCGCAGCAGCAGCAACAGCTCCTCAACAACAGTCGGGCTGACTTCCGGGGCTCCATGGGGGTGACTTCCTATTTGCCTGCTTCCGCAACTTCTGGGGTGCTGTCCAATGTGGCCCCTCGGTTCCCCAAGGAGCTATGTCTGGGCGGGCCTCTTGGCAACCACCACGGTGGAGGACCTAGCAACAACAAGCTGCTGTCAGCAAGGGATGGGTTAGGAATGGGTCAAGGACAGAGACCGTTTAATGGATCAAGCAATGGACATGTTTATGAGAAGCTTTCCAGTATAGAGTCCGATGTCTGAAAATGGGAGTCAGAAGCTGATAGAAATGTGGAAAAGAAGCCAACGGACATGTGGAATGATGATTGAAAGAAAACTGAAAAGGAAGTGTGTAATTAGTACCTTCATGCTCACAAAAAGAAGAGGAAACCGTGTATGGAACTGACTCATGCTTTCATTAAGTTAGGCGGATCATGTGCTGCCAAGCGTACGCATGTACATAGAGAGAGGGGACCTGCCCACTGTCGAAAAGTTGAGATTAGGGGGGAAAACCTGTTTATTTCACTCTTTTATTCTCTTGGTTTTTTTTGTATATCCCACTATTTCCTTGCTCCTAACATCAAAATAGCGGCCTATCCAGATGGAGACAACCGTGTACAATCCTTTGTACAATTGTGGATGGAAATCATTTACTCTTTTTAAACAACAGGGTAAAACTTACAATAATTGTATTGATAATGTTCTTGATAATAATATTATTATATATTATTACAATGTTTATGATGTTCCATTTGGGCTTGGTTTCTGGATGTTTTATGCTGTTATATATTTGTACTGTAGTTTCAGTTCTTGGTTAACAAACCACTTTGCGGGAGGCTTATTTGATTTGTCAGTTGAGCTAATTTGATTGTTAACCGAGTTGTAGACAAACTTGGATTCCATAAAGGTTCTTTATTATTGGTTATTCAAGTTTATTTTACCAGTATGAAGTGCTGTAAAATGTGTGTACAAGGCATGATTTGCAAAGTACTTCAGCTGTACTTGAGATATCATTGTGAAGGAAATGTATTCTTTTCACCTTATTTTATAATGTTACGTTTGTTAGAACAATATTGGTTTAATACACAGCACATTATGTGCCTTACCAAGACTTAACAGACTACCAGATTTACAGGTCATATTGCCATGGTAACTTTCTGGTCACTGCACACAGATTTGTCATTGGATGATTCATATTATTCTGGAACCTTCCTTTTAGTGATATAAGCACTGATATGGAATATCCAGCATTGAGGAGACAAAGTAGCCTGAATGTGTTCATAGTACTAATCTCGAGAACGAAGTTCAAAAGAAAACCAGTTAAATTATCATTCTGACTAGTTCTAATAATAGGAACGTAGGATATTTGAGGTTTGCACAACATTGTACAGTGCACAGTATCCTCCCTGAGAGTTGAGCTGCAGGGTGTCACATCTGTATGGTGTTATCTACAATATAGAAACAAAAATCAACTGAATATTTTTTCCTCCACTGTCCCCCATTTCTTAGGAAGTCTTTGATCAAGCAGTAAAATAACAACTGTGGCATGGATTTGTTTCCTCTTAGAATGCAGTTAGTATTGGATATACTTATCTGTACTTTCCTTAGGGAGACACCAGTGCACAGTATGTAGGGGTTTGCAAGATTCTCAGCAAATGCTTGCATTTTGTTATGTAAATATTCATTTTTTCCACATTGTACAGTGATTAGACAGAAAGGATGTAACTCTACAAATTTATGTTTTACATTATTTGTTAGATATTTTAAAGAATTAGAGTGAAGGTTATCAATCCAACTTTGCTGCAAAATGTATCAGTTTAAAACTCAATGGTATGGATAAACATTAAGAATTTTTTTTATAATCCTCCCTATTGTTGTCCAGGCTAACACAATCCTCTACTGCACCTGTACAGCAGAAGAGAAATTTTCTAGATATTTTCGTTATATTCGCCAGTCCTTTTTTTAACTACTTAAGACAAGATAATGGTAGGGATGACTCCAGTTATTTCCCCTATCCATTTGAGGTTAATTTGCAGCTTTAATACCCACTTATATGAAGTAGAGGTATTTCTCAGGAATTTTGGATGGGCACAGGCAAAAACGAACATATCATTTAACTAAATTGCCTAATTAACTAAATCAATAAACAAGTGAACTCATTTAATTGGATAAACGTGAGGTTCTTTGCAAGTATTTATTTACTTTTTTTTTTTTTTTTTGAAACCACAAATGAACTCATGACAGGGCAGTCTGAACACATTGTCTTTTTTTTTTACTTTTGGCCCACAGCTTAGATAAAAATCCTTTACTTGAAGTTAGTTGTGTTTATTGCAGATTTTGTTTATATATTTTCTTTGTGAATGAACTGTTAGCCAAACAGATCTCCACTTTAAGCACAATATTTATAATATTTTGTTTATAATTGATGTATAGCTATCAATTTGTGAATTTTTATCTTAACTTTTTGCCATTCTTTTTTGACTCAGTTGTCTTTGTGTGAGAGTTTGTGTTTAAGACAAGCATGCATGTCTTTTACTTATTTATTGCCATATCTTTAGCGTTTCATACATTTATGTCTATTTAGATATCATGCCTGCTCTTTGTGGATGCAATATGTTGATAAACTGTGCATCATACAGGTTCAGGGCCATACAATAGATGTGGTGATTCTAATAAACTGACAAGATCTTTGACAAATGGATATGTATGGAATAATAACTCAATAGGGAAATTATCAGGCAAACCTAAATCTGGGTGATAGTGCTCGATTTTGTCAGGAATATTGCTATTAGGTAAGGAGAAGACCATTTTTGTGTCCAATGCTAATTTTGCCATTTTTTGTCACACAAGATTTTCTCACTTGCTCTCACAATACCTTTCTTTGCATGGAACCATGTTTTCAAATTACCCTTAAGATTTTTTTATGCTTGGTCTACTTTTTTCTTTTATTTAGTAAATCCTTTAACGATATCTCATAAGATATCTCTTAACAGTGTGGCATTTTTTAAGATCTAGAGATGTGTTGACAGACTTAGACCATTGCATTTCCTGTCAATCTCTGTGTTTGTACTGGAGAGTCAAGCCTATAGTTTTTAGTAGTACAGTATGTAGAGGAAGTATTGTGTGATTGCGTGTGCGAGTGTCAGGGACATTTGCCTTTGCTCTTCCTGAAAAGCTTTCCAATTTTATATTTCATTTCGATTCACACTTTAAAGATGTGGCCTTGTAAAAGCATGCTAATATCATTTGACAAATACAGGTTTAGTGAGACAGAATATACAACGGAGATGGGCCGATAAAATGGGCAGAAGAGGACGGGAGAGGTAGTAGCCAATGTTCTATGTTTTTTTTTTTCTATTCTCATTCATTCTCATTTTAACTAAAAATTTTTTCTTGATGACTAGTAGGATAAGACTTCGGTAGTTTGATTCTATTTTATTGGTTTGTCATTTCAGAGCCCTCCCCAGTAAGGTACGTCACATATGATTGTACGTGTATCTGAAATCATATGCTTGATTACCTCTGTGTGAGAGTGGGCATGTGTGCGTGCAGGTGTGTGTGAGTGTGTGTGTGTGTGTGTGTGTGTGAGAGAGAAGGAAACAGAGCACAGTGCAATGGTTATCTATTATGTCTGCTGTAAATAATTATGTCCCCTTTCCATAGCCTTTTAATATATGAAGACAAATATTTAAAATATTGAAGTTTGAGATACATTTTTGTCTGGAAGATTTTTTATAGCCACATGGGGAAAAAGTTATTAGACCACTGGACCAGGAGCACAGTGCCATTCTAATAGCATCCGAGGAGCAGAATTTAAGACACAAATTTACACCGTTGTTGTCTTTAATTCTGTCTTTCTTGTATTTTAACCACTTATTTTAAATCTTACTTATGGATCACAATTGTACAGATTCTGTAAATATGACAAAAATGGTTTCCTTTTTCTGTTTTTGTATAGAGAGAGAATACATGTGTTAAGGCTACAATAATTTAATGAGACATTTCACAATACTTAAGCTATTGAGAATACAGACACAGTGTGAAAAGTGCTAAGATATATTCTTCTGTCTCTTTGTACAAAACAGTGTTGACTAAAAACAAAATAAAAGGGAGAGATCTCAAGCTTTATAGTCCTTCTGTCTTATTCCATACATTTCCAGCAGCGAGAATCTGAGAGGAAATGGTGACACTCCCCCCCCAGTGTCATCAGCATCTTGTGCCAAATATGAATCTCATTTGAGTTATTATGTTGTTATGACATGAAAATTGTGGAACAAATTTTCCTTCATTTTTTTTTTTTTGTGCTCTACACAAGCTTAGGTTTGATTCGTGACATAATGTACATGAAACGTGAATGAGAGCTTATTATCCACTGGTGTTGCCCTGGATACGTCTGGTTCACTGCATCATGAACAAATTGCAAGCAAAGTACTTATCGCTCTTTTCTGTACCTATCGAATCATGTCAAACTTATCATTCTGATTATTGATTCCTGTGTGCAAGAGCTGTTTTAATCATGAGAATGTTGTACATGCTGTTTATTTTTAAAGTAATAGCTGTTTATTTTAAAACCATTTGCAATTCAATATTTCACAAACCTACTCTTTCTATTCCTGTCTCACTCCCCCACTCTCCTTTCATTCCCTTTTCTCTCACACGTTTCCTTCAAGCAGCCAATCACAGAATACATTGCAACACATGTAACTATTTCTTGACAATTAACTGTTACCTAGCAACTGGACCTTTAGAGAAAGAAAGAGAGAGAGAGAGACGGAGGGAGGGAGAGAGTGAAAATAAGATAGATCTGTGTAGTATACTGTGTCTTGGTTTGGTTGCTACAACATATAACACAGAAACAGCAAGTAGAGATGATAAGCAACACCCACACGTGTCCATGGCGACAGGGACAAAAAGAGCTAAACGCAAGCAGGCAAGTTTAAGGAAGAGTCACGGATAGAGGGAGTCGTGAATGAAGACTAGATTCAGAAATTAATGAGGCATAAAGTTGACACGAAACAGAAGTTACAATAGTATTGTGACGTTAATCTGAATGAAACTGCTTCTCGAACAAGAAAAAATGTAGGGCGGGGCTTGATTTTGTCCATCTGGAATTGAACTTTCGCAGGGAGTTTGATTGACAGGCGATCTAACCAATCATAAAGCCAAATCCGCCATTACATCTGACAAAGCAGTCAGGGGATTTAGTAGATTACGTCGGTGGACTTGAACCTGAAAAATTGAGTGAACTGACTTTTTTCCACAGTTGAAACAACATTCTTTCATCAATGTTTATTTGATGCTATAAATTAACTAGTAAGAAGAGATGATTGGTTCACGAGCCGCTTGAACTGAGGCACAGCGATCTGTCACGACACATTAAAGAGCTACAAAACGGTATTTATTGTTTGTTTGAAATCTAAAGTAACCTTCTCTGTCTTGTCTGTCGACGCGTTGTCAGTGTCCTCTTTGCGCCGCATGTACCTTTTTCACTGCGCGAAAACATGATGTGTGGCGAGAGAATGGCATGGCTTGTCAGACATAGCAACAGTAACTAAAGGGGGCGGGTCTTTGCGAACGGTTAATTGATCGGTTTGCTATAGAGTACCTCAGGGATGACGCATTTTTGTAGGCAAAAACCGGAAGCGAGTTAGCATTTTAGGGCTTCCGGTTCCAACGCTGTAAAGTCTGGGTTTTTTTAATGGGTTTTTGCTAAATCACCTGAAATAAGGTCTGTGGTTAACAAAGCCTCTAAATACTTTCACGTTTTTATCTATGACATAAAACACACCAGTTATAACCCGCGTGTGATTTTTTTTAAACCTTTATTATAGTGTCTTAAAAACGGCGGTTGCTAACAAATTGCTAAAAGGGACTACTTCCTTTGGCGGGGACTTTAGATGTAATCATGACAAACAGGACATTTGGACAAAATTTCTCATGAAAAAGTGGATAAGTTTCCATACACAGCACAGATCATAATCAGCGAGTATGTTTTTAAAAAACGTTTTTTTAAATACAGTTTGAGGAAGCTTGGTGGTGACGACGTTGATCCGCGACCATGGTGTGCTGTAGTCCGTTTATAGCCTACTGTTAGCCTTTTATATCTGACGACTTCATTTAGGCTTCAAAATGTATGAATGTTGTTTTAACTTGTAAAGATTATCTTGATAGATAATCATAACCCTTTGTTAAACACAGAGCTTATTTTCTGCGATTTTCCAGAAGTCTATGGGAAAAAATGCATAGGCTTTCGATCGAGGGAACCCGTGCGCCGCTAACTTCCGGGTTGGCCTACAAAATCATGAGGTACTCATGAGATTGACAGGATATCCCGCCCTCGCGCCAGTAAACACGTAATCAGAGAAGAGAGATGCTGCAGCAAATGGGAGGGGAAGTTATTTTGATTAAAAATTTACGAGGGCACATGAATTTAAAAAAAATATTTGCAAGGATAAATCATTTATAATCTGCAATATTCCATAAAAAAATAGAATTGTCAATTTAGATACATGAAACAGACACAGTTACATAGAGGAGGTCGTGAGTGGAGAGATTCAGAAAGGCGTGGCAAGTCGAACCCTTCACATTAATTTAGAAAAGGTCAGACAACAGGGAGTCTCTGGTTTAACTATAGTCAAAGTGCTTAAAGTTTTGCCAAAGCAAATAATCTATACTGACGCACATACACGTATTTGTGTTCATACGTACCAATATTCTGTCAGGCGTCCTCACCAGCACAGAAATAAACGCAAATATTCCCACATACAGTCTGACGTGATCTTGGTAAACGCTCTTAAGTCCTGTGCATAGCGGGCACAGACAGACCCACAAGACACGCTCCTATCAAAGAGGCACGCGGTCAACTAACCCGTCACAACACTGCCACCATGTGGCCGGAGTAACATAACACTCCAGATTCATCTTGCTCTGAAGGGGTAGTGGGGCTATGGTTTGTATTTTCAGCTGTTAAAATTATACCACTATGATCCCATCAGTCTATGATCTGTTCTAAAAACTGTGTTTTGGTTTAAAATGAGCTTATAAAACATAAACAATTGTGTTCCTCATTGCCGATAAACAGAGAGAGAGAGTATTATTTGAGGGAATTGATGTCGTTATATTGAATCTCTTCAGTAATGCTGCATACTGCTGTTCTCTATTTTGTGCATATGTGAGAGATATTTAGTTAGGATGTATTTTATATACAGTGTGGTTTTATAATAGGATGCTTTCATAAATACATAGAGATGGGAACCAGATTTGGAAGCCCTTTGAGAAATGATGCCACCTGGCTGACATAATTCATGAAAAGTGTGTGAATGGGGATGGTGGAGTGTAATATAAGAATAATTTAATGATATGTACATTACCTCTACATAGCCTACATACAGGAACACATGCATATAACAGTGCCTGCATGTAATTGAAAGAACAACAAGGTAAAACTGGTTAAAAATTAATCATATACCATAAATGAATCATACTAATCCAAGTTAGTTGTGCTGCAAATTAAATCCTTTTTTTGTGGGTAAAACAAAACACACAATCCTGAATTTTTTTCAGTTATAACCAAAATTATGTTGTGCAGTTTCAGGTTTGTTGGCACAATATCTATGTAGATATATAAATATTGTGCCAACTGCACAACATAATTTTGGTTATAAATGAAAAAATTCAGGAATGTGTGTTTTGTTTTACCCACAAAAAAGGATTTAATTTGCAATTTATAATTTGCAAAGAGATGCGAGTATTATATTGCCAATCAACCCCTGTGTTTAGTTTAATATATGACTACAGTTAAAACATAAGTAATCAGTCATGAAAAAAACAGACATAATTATATTTTAAAGTATGAGAATTTATTCACCTGATTTTATTCCGGTCACACAAATGGCTCTGTATACAAGAGATTCAAGTAAAGATTCTCCACAGAAAATAAGAACTGATTGTATAGCTTTAGCTTTGTTTGGAAAAAGCTAGAGTGTCTGTTTTTACTCTCAAGGTTGTTGTTTTTTTTATTATCCTGCTGGGAAGGTTTTCCACAATCCACATTCCCAACATTTGTCTTTCTGCCAGGGAACTTTAATCGCACCTTTGAGACCCAAACATGAAGGAATACAGACAAAAGATGACGAATGTAGGCTTATATAGTATACTTACATGTCTATATGTGAATTGTTTTATCCCCAATATAAAGGGTATTTAATGAATAACATTAATATGTTTGATTATAATATTTGCAAATCTTTGACCTGCCTCTACCTCTCACTTTCACTTGCTTTGACCCTTCCGTTTGCATTTTTAAACACTTTCACTCGTCTGGTTCTCACCACCCTCTTCACTGGACGGACTACTCGAACCATGTACCGCCGTGGATACTTCGTTTGACTCTGTCCCATTCCTTTCACACTCTGAGGAGCCAGTTCCTTGCCATCTCCTCCTTCCTCACCCTCCTCTCGGTAACCATGATGACGGAGGAAGGGTTCCAGGGTTGCTAGGCGATTGTTAAGATCTGTGATGCGCCTCTGTAAGTGGGAGACTTCTCTGAAGAGATCATTTAGGGACTCCGAGAGAGGACGAACCCTGTGAGAAAGAAGAGAGTGTGAGACGGGACTGGAATGTGTGAGAGTGTTTATGTGTGCAACATCTGTACAAGAACGAAAAAGAGTGTAGGCTTCTGTAAGGGTTTGGCAGATTTGTACAGAAAAAAAAAAACAACTTTAAAAAACAAACATTTTTTTTCATATAAGGACACTTTGCACACTCAACTCAACTGTTAATATAGATAACTTTGTGTCAATTATGCATCACTGATGTGAATAAGGAGATTTCACATTCATTTTAGTGCACTAGAATGTGGGGTCAGTAAGTCAAAGAGCATAAATTAACAGGACGTAGTTTAAAATGACAAGGCTGAGCGTCTGGTCCTCCTAGCCAAGACCTGCCTCACAAAATCTCAAAAGGTCAAACTGCTACTGCCTCCAGGTGTGTTAAAACGCTCGGTGCCATAGGATGACGAGTCCTTTGTACACCACATTATGACAACTGTCCAGTCCTGCCGCTTCACGATCAACAACAAAAGGGAAACTAAGACCTTCTCGACAATTTCCTCTACTCAGCTGCGCATCTGGTCTGTAGCATTTTCACAGCTAGACTGCTGCTAATCTCTCTTCTGGCATCTGTAAACATTGGTATGTAGTTGTATTTATTCTCTGTGCCGTGTCTTGAGTTAAGGCGAGACACCCCAGGTGAATAGGGTAAAAAAATTAACTAATAGATATCACCATACTTCCCCAGCTGATTGATTACATTAAAAATTGCAAACATTTTTTGTATTACAAGTTTTCTAAAATGTTGAGTTTGAATATGCAAATTAGGCGTTATATAATTAAATATGCACTAATTTGCATACATTTCTAGAACAAAAATCTGAATATTGGATGACGTCAGCTTCAAAATTCTCGTTTATAAAATATAGAATAAAATGTTGTAAAAATCAGGCAAATTTATATCAACAAATCCCTCAGAATATAGACAGGGATAAAACTGTGAAGTTTGGTGTATGTAAGTTTTGTTGAAGTGGTGATTTCTGACTCAGGAGAAAAATCTCATTTTGAGAAAAAGGCCTTTAAAGATATTTACTGTCATTGAAATCTATAGACGCAAATAGATAAAGTGCTCTAAAATATACATGTTTTCTTTCCACCAGTCTGAAAAAACACTTTATGAAAAGCCAAAAAGCCCAAAATCTCAAAATTGACAGGTGCCTGAAAAAACAATGTTTTTGTCTGTAGTTCCCCCCTTAAAAGAAGTTAATGAACTTTTAGAACGCGCTGAGAAAAAAAGTGGTCCTTAGAGGACAAAAAAATGTCTGTCAAAAACTGTCATAAAAATTTGCAGCTTGGAGCACAGACTTCACTTTGGTCTCATTTTAAGAAGATTTAATCTAAAACAAAAAAGTTATAGAGGTTTAAAATTAAGAAAATGATTAGTGAACATTATTTTTGTCTAATATAATTAAAGGTGCCCTAGAACTTCTTTTTAAAAGATGTAATATAAGTCTAAGGTGTCCCCTGAATGTGTATTTGAAGTTTCAGCTGAAAATACCCCATAGATTTTTTTTTAATTCATTTTTTACTGCCTATTTTGGGGCATCATTAACAATGCACCGATATATAGGTTGCGGCCCCTTTAAATCTCCCGCTCCCCGCCCACGGAGCTCGCGCTTGCCTTGAACAGCATAAAGTTCACACAGCTAATATAACCCTCAAAATGGATCTTTACAAGATGTTCATCATGTATGCTGCATGCATACATCGGATCATGTAAGTATAGTATTTATTTGGATGTTTACATTTGATTCTGAATGAGTTTGATAGTGCTCTGTGGCTAAAGCTAACATTACACACTGTTGGAGAGATTTATAAAAAATGAAGTTGTGTTTATGAATTATACAGACTGCAAGTGTTTAAAAATGAAAATAGCCACGGCTCTTGTCTCCGTGAATACAGTAATAAACAATGGTAACTTTAACCACATCTTACAGTATATTAGCAACATGCTAACGAAACTTTTAGAAAGACAATTCACAAATATCACTAAAAATATCATGTAATCATGGATCATGTTAGTTATTATTGCTCCATCTGTCATTTTTCGCTATTGTTCTTGCTTGCTTACCTAGTCTGATGATTCAGCTGTGCACAGATCCAGACGTTAATACTGCCTGCCCATGTGTAATGCCTTGAACATGGGCTGGCATTATGCAAATATTGGGGTCATACATATTAATGATCCCGACTGTTACGTAACAGTCAGTGTTATGTTGAGATTCGCCTGTTCTTCGGAGGTCTTTTAAACAAATGAGATTTATATAAGAAGGAGGAAACAATGGAGTTTGAGACTCACTGTATGTCATTTCCATGTACTGAACTCTTGTTATTCAACTATGCCAAGATAAATTCACTTTTTCAGTCTAGGGCACCTTTAAGAAAAAATGTTTAACTCAAAACCTGCCATAAATCTAAACAAGTTTTGTTCCAAATTTGAGGTTGATATCTCAAAAAATGATCTTCAGTAAGATTTTGTTTGGCCGCAGGACTAAATTTTTCCTATTAAATGCCTGCAAAGCTCCACTGGTATAGACAGACCTGAAATTTGTGATTTGCAGTACAGTACAGTTTTTCTCTCTCAAATATTAATACACACGTGCGCACACACACACACACACACACACATTTTTTTTTTTATTAAAGGCCTACAAACCACACTGTGACATCCAACACACCCACAATTATAGCTGCAGAATTCATCTAGTTGGCTATAATATGCAGAAAACAGGAAAAAAGCGAGTATTTGTTCATAGCTTTTAATCTGAGAAAATGGTGCCATCTTGTAAAAAAAAAAAATTAATCTTAGAACCTTGCCAACAGAATGAAAGCCTATTACCAAAGACTGCATCATTTTATAATTATGGCCCTTGGTTTAAAATTTGAATGGGTTTTAACGGGTTTCAATGGGGACATTTTTGTCCTTAAGTTCCTGAGTGTAACTATTTTGTGTACCACATGTAGCCTAATATAGATTAATTAAAGGAAATGGGGGTGAAATAGTAACATTTCAATACAAATACATACTTGTGCCAAAATGTATGCATTTGGCATTAACACAGGCAAAATAATCAAAAAGGAAAAAGACAAAAAGGTTCTGGGTTAAACAAGAATGTGTTCTTTGTGAACAACTCCAAATAGTAGGCCTACGTTTCAATTACAGGATTCTTTAGATTCAGCTTAAATGGTGGTGAATGTCTTCAATGTTATCTGGTAATTGCCACTAGTGGGATACTGGACAGTTGATAAAATAAAAGAGATCAGCTTCAACAGTCTCAGTCTGAATTATAAGACCTAGTGTCATTATTCAATGTTACATGCATTACAGTCATTCAGACAGCATGTGTGCCTGAGAAATCATTTCCTGGCATTTTAAGTGCTGTTTCAGTGCTTGTAGCTTAGAAGCTTCATGAAAACAATCTCCTTAGGGCTAAGGGAGTGAGTCTGTTAAACTGCCGACTTCAGGATAACAAACCCCATAGGATGGTGAATTTTTCTTGTTTATATAAAATAGTCCAACAAGCAGCTTTCATGTGTTTCAAAAAAAAAAAGTGAAAGTCTTTAAGTGAAAGTTTGCAAAACATGAAAGCTTTAGTGAACATAGCAAAGAGACATAGGCCTGGCTACTTTAACAGGTAAGTGTTGTAGAAAAATGCATGTTATAGAATATTAGTGGCTGGTTAACACTAAATGCTTTGTACTTCAACACCATAATAAAAAGTCTTTGCAATGAATTTGTACAGGTATTAGGAAGTACAATGTGTTACCTGGAGTAGTCTGGCAGAAGGGCATTGGGCTGTGAGTGTAAGAGAGTCTTGATATCTTTGAATATGCGTTTGCCCCAGGCGTCCAGCACTCGAGTCACGCTGCGTATGTTAGCCACGTTCACATTCTCCGCTGCCGTGAGGGCAAAGACAATGAGGTTAGTCTTTAATAAGGCCGGCGACCATATGACAAGAGGCTGTCTGATACTTCAGAATGGGTTTAATCAGGTTTCTTTCACTGGACTACAGGGCTTTAACATTAAAGGGTGGAATTAGGAGATGTCTGTTTGTGTTTTAACTATGCTGACAGATAAGGGTATGAGTTATTTGGTGTCAACAATGTGACTTGAATTTAATATTAGCTCCATGAATCTGTAAATCTAAACAAACATGTTGCAGTTGAGTCCAGACTGACCCACTTTCTTTTTCTTTTCTTTCCTTTTTTTTTTTTTTTTTACATAGACCAACACAATGATTTGAAGATGTTTTTAAAAATGGACTCATCACATAATGCACAGGACATTCCCTCAGAATTCCACACAAATTTCAGCAGATATCCTCAGAATTTTCATAAAATTATGCTCACCCTACACCACTTTCATGCTTATTTATCAAGGTTAAATTGATATTGCTTCCAGCTAATAATAATAATAATAGTCTCAACTCAGTTTAACACCTTACCATTCTTAAAGGGTTAGTTACGGTGGCCCAGTAGTGCACAACACAACGAAATTAAAAAAAAAAGCAAACATAAGTTCACAACACAACGAAAATAAAGCCACAACACAACGGAAATGCTCCCGACCACTTGGGGGCTCTCAGAGCTCGTTAATGTTAGTATTCCTTGCCACTGTTCTATAAATTCGACAGTTTTACAAAGATATCAATACCATGATTAGTTTTAAGTATGTAAGCATTGTATATCGACATGATATATTAATTAAAAATCAACTACATTCACAATAGCTTCATATTTATACTTGTGAATGATTTGACGCGATACCACAGCGCATGATGAAGGGAACGTCTGCCAATTCCACCAAGGGGGTAAAACGTATAATTTGTATTCATTAAAATTACTTAACATTTAAAAAACAGACATGTTCAAATTCCAAAGGTTGTTAGTTCCTGTTGGTAAGACTGACAAGCTTTGGAATTTGAATACGTCTGTTTTTAAATGTTAAAAGTAATTTTAATGAATACAAATTATACGTTTTAACCACTTGGCAGACGTTCCCTTCATCAGTATAAATATGAAGCTATTTTGCACGTAGGTGATATTGAATTAATATTTCATGTCGATATACGGTGGTATACTGTTTAAACTAATCGTGGTATTGATATTACTGTCGACTCTATAGAACAGTGGCAAGGAACACTAACTTTTCCGAGCTCTGAGAGCCCCCTAGTGGTCGGGAGAATTTCGGTTGTGTTGTGGCTTTATTTTGTTGTGTTGTGGCTCGATTCCATTGCATTGTGCTCGATTCTGTTGTGTTGTGGTTTAATTTCGTTGTGGTGTGAACTTATGTTTGCTTTTTTAATTTCGTTGTGTTGTGCACTACTGGGCCACCGTAGTTAGTTCACCCAAAAATGAAATTTCTGTCATTTATTACTCACCCTCATGTTGTTCCAAACCTATAAGACCTTTATTCATCTTCAGAACACAAATTAAGATATTTTTGATGAAATCCGAGAGGTATATGACTCGTCCATAAACAGCAATATAATCAACACTTTCAAGGTCCAGAACAGTCGACGTAGATCCTGGAAGCACTGAACTTGAACAGTGTATGAGAATAACACAGAAAAGAAGATATTGTTGAATATAGTTATTGAGGTTTTGTTGTTATTTTTGCTCACAAAAGTATTCTCGTCGTTTCATAAAATTAAGATTGTAGTCATGTTGAATATTTAAACGACGTCTTTAATACCTTTCTGGAGCTTGATTATAAGTTTTGTTTATATTGCTGTCTATGGACGAGTCATATACCTCTCGGATTTCATCAAAAATATCTTAATTCGTGTTCCGAAGATGAACGAAGGTCTTACGGGTGTGAAACGACATGAAGGTGAGTAATTAATGACAGATTTTTAATTTTGGGGTGAACTAACCCTTTAAATTCATTCTATATATAAAACCAATATATGTTATTTATGTTTTACCTCCTTCTCTGTAGTTCCAGTTTCCATAATCCACTTCGTTGCTCATCCCAAGGCATGGAGACAAAAACACAACAACCACCATAGGCACCATCAGTATCTTCTTTGCCGTAGGAACAGTCATGGTGAAGAAGTGGCTGAGATGAAAAGGAGAGACAGGGAGGAATAGCAAAAAATGAAATACTAAGTGCTAAGAACACTCCCAATGTAAGGCAAGAGATTTAAACCTTTACCCTGCCAATACATCTGGCACACGGCAGAGCACTTTGTTTTTTCCAGGACAAACAGCCAGAAGTGTTTTAGGGTCTGATAATACTGTGGAAAATAGTGCAGAGGCCTGCATTTTTATACGATTATATCTTCTGTGTCGGACTCATCTCTGTCAATTTCTCCTTCTCCTTTTTTAAAATAAATAAATAAATAAATTTATTTATTTTTATATATTTTTTGTATTATTTATTTTTATTATTTGCTTATGTTTCTTTGTTTTATATATTTTTATTTTTAGATTAATAACCTTTTTCAGAACCTTTTAAAATCTCACAACAAAGTTTTTTACGTAATCTGTTAAAATGATATTTGATTAAACAAACAATTTAAAATTTGTAGCTATTTGTATTTACCAAAATTATTACTTTTATAACAAAATTGTTACATCCACTTGGATTATTTCTACAGTAGGGCTACATCATATTGTACAAATTAAATAAATAAACAATCTCAAACTCATTTTCTATAAACACCTCCTTTATTTGACCATTGATTGAAAAAGTAAAATTGACTTTATTTTATTAGCTTCATGCTTTATTTTCATGAAAATGCCTCATGCCCTTCACTTCCAAAGGAAAATCACGTAAGTGTTGGGAATTTCCAGTCTATTTAAAAGAATGACTCTAGTTCATTCAGGAACACAGAGGGGAGATGGATGACGGGTTGATTGTCTTGTGACTGGCCTAACTGATAGCAAACTCAATTAGTTTATTTGAAAGAAAATCTCCTTTGTGCTAAGGCCCAATGACCGAGGCATAGAGAGAGAGCTCTCTGAGGTAAGATAACTGTGAGAAAGCAGAACTGCTAAAACATGATCATTAGACTAAAACAATCAAATTGCAGAGAAATGATGCAGGAAAGCAAAGAGAAACTGGAGTGACTCCTCACTGAGAGGGAGTCCAGAGGGAAGAGAGAGAGAGCTTTACATAATATTGAACTTGGAGATCATAGTAACTGACTTTGAGTGAGTCAGAATAGAGGCATTTTTCAAAATGGCTTCAAATCGTGGTGTATAGCAGAGATCTGGATGTGCTCAAGAATCCGAAAATCACATTTCATCAGCACACGTCTGTCAGTTTTTACCCATTTCACACCTTTTTATCCAAATCATGCAGGCTTTAAAATGCAGAGAGAAAGGAGCTGACAACATGAATGCAGTCAAACACTTACAACAGATATAAACATTTGGATTTATTGATTTCTTACACTTGATGTAAAATTGATGCTTTATGAGATCTAGACTGACCCAACTGCAGGATAGGAATGATATATCCAGCAGAGAGAGGGAAAATAGCAGAGTAGTAAAAATGCAGGACACAGATGCCACTTTAGTGCAATATTACAGTACATATACTTTCAATGGTTTATATTACACTAAAAGTTACTTACTTCTCACGAGACGTGGCTTTCCTTTCTCTCTTTTTTTTGTCCTCCTCTCCTCTGTTGTAATATCTTCTTCTTTCTGAACCCCGTGTTGAAGTCTGTTGACAGTCAGACACACTTAAACTTATGTCTGCCCTGCATAACAGCTATGATGTTGTGTACATTCACCTCTCTCTCTCTCTCTCCTGTTTTACTCTTCCCCCTCCCTTCTGTTTTTTCTTTCTATTTTCTCTCTCTCCCACTTTCTTTTTCTCTCTCTTTACCCCCCCCCCCCCCCCATCTGTTGGCCTCTGTCTTCTCAATCCCTCCCAAACTATCACCCTTTTCCAGATGTGCACCTTTTTTTTCTAAGATTTATTTGATGTTGTCTCCATTTGATAATGTGCCCTTTTTCTCTTATAGCAACACAAACACACACACATACAGTAAATAGTGATGACATTTTATAGACATTATAATAAAAATAATGCTACACCCAACCTCTAAACCAAACCCTTACTGAAACCTATTGACATTTTGAAGCAAAACATGATTTAGTTGATTTATGAGCATTTCAAATAGTGATAACCACTTCAGATGTCCTCATCTGTCAGTTTTTAACATGTTTGACTCTATGAGTGAGGACATTTTCTCACAAGTATAGACAAATCTACACACTAAGCATTTTATGGGCACTATCCATAATGATTTTTATACTGTACAATTTTAATATTCTATCCTCTAAACCTAAAAACAACCCTCACAGAAAACTTTCTTCATTTTCAAAAAACATAATTTAATGTGATTTGTAAGCTGTTCTCCTCACGGGGACCAAAATGTCCCCATAAGGTCAAATATTTCTGGTAATCATATCAAAGGGTTACCAGTAGGGCTGGGCGTTGATACAAATTGTATTTCGATTCAAGCTTGCGATTCGATTCAGATTCGATTCAATATCGATTATTTTGGATAGGCTATATATCAGGGGTGTATTCCAGAGAGCAGGGTTAACTGTCTCATATACCCTGAACTCTCGGTTGATTAACCCAAACCTTGCTTACTCGAGGTATGCTGGTTCCAGAAATGCGTCCGAAAATAAGTTCAGCCGACCCAGAGTATGTTCCCGGTTAACACACAAGACATTCTCAACAGAGCGACGAATCGATGATTCACCATAGAAACAGACTTCATTCTTCTTCTTTTGTTTAATGGCGATTTACATAACCTACTTGGTGCACATCACCACCTATTGGGTGGTTTTTCAATCATTTTTAATCTTAATATTGTTTGTTTGATGCTAATTATTTAATAAGATATCACATATATGATATGTATTTTATTATAGAAATTATAGCATAGAAAATGTCCTGTTATAAAGGATAAAAAGCAGATCCAAGTGTGAGATGACAATAAAATTCATATAGAACTGAATAAACATTTATATATTGTATAATATAACATTGTGTATATAACTATAACTATATAACAAATGTAGATACATTAATATAATCATATTGATAATATAACACACATCTGAATTCCTCTTAAGCCAACTAAACATTGAACATAACATGTTCAGAGAGCAAGTTGCTATGGCTACCTACATAGCCTAAGGTTACCTCCGTTTTTGGAACCGAAAGTTGAGGTTATCCGCTTACTTACTCTCAAACATACCCAGGTATGTCACATAACCTGCTTTCTGGAATGCCCCCCTGGTACTATATATCATATAAATAAAAATATAATAAATAAAATAAAAATAGCAATTTTTAAATTGTTTTTTCTTTAATTAATCAAATATTATTTTAATAGATTAAGTCAAAATTATTACTTTGTTGTGAGATTTTAAAAGGTTCTGAAGAAGGTTATTAATCTAAAATACAAATAAATAAAACATAAATAAATAAAACAAAGAAACACAAATAAATAATACAAAATATATATATAAAATTAATAAATAAATGTGTGCCTCTAATACTTTAATATTACATTTTTTTTTATACTAAAGTATTAGGCTATATATCAGTATGCTACTAGCCTACTCCTCTATTCCAATTCGGCTTTTTGAAATATGAACATTAATATGGTGGCTGTCATAAAAACTTGCATTAAACATGCATTAAATATCGAAGAACATTAAAAAATTATAATGAATGTGGTGCACATATTTAGCAAAATGCCACTCTCTAAAGTTCATTTTTCTTGCTGACTAACAAGTTTATAGCAAAGAGGGACTTTGTTTATAGTCACTGAATATGTTTTTTTTTTTTTTAGGTAACCGTGACGTTACGTGACATTGTTTATTGCCGTCTTTCCACGGTTGAAACACTGATTGAGCTATTACATGAGAGACATAATATGGATTGTACTTTATAGTTGTACTCTATCTTTTAACATACCTTCCAATGTTCATTCATGTATATTTCGCACTGTAACTGGTATTAAAGCAGAGATGATCAGTTCATGATCAGTTCGATCTGTCACGCCACATAAAACGGTTTATTTTTTTTGAATTTCACAAAATCTGAGACTTTGTTTCATATCAAAAGTAACAAAGCATAAAGCTTATTGCGATTTATTCGATGGGAGGCGCACTACAATGCTTTATTCATTTGATTCTTGAGATTTAAGAATCAATATCACTTCGTAAAAAATAGAATCAATTTAAATCAAGAAATCAATATTTTTTGTACCCATCTTACCAGGACCACACACACACACACAAAGAGAGAAAGAGAGAGAGAGATAGGCTACTCTAGCAGTTCAGCAGAGCAGTCCGTCTCATAAATCAGGTAGTCTCACATGATTTCTGTTATTCAATCAAAAGGCTCTTTAACATTGCTGAGCAACAACTGAACTTGCATGTGCCTTTCAGTTGGAATGCTCTTTATTAAAAACACTGCATTCATAATTCAGTCTCCACTTCTCACTGTATTATTTCCATGGTTACAGTGGGTGAATTTTTCTGTGCCACATAAATTAATGTCTTTTAAGGATAAAAATGTCCAGATTTATATTTTATGTCTTATAATTTTGATGTAAGAAACATTATGTGCCAAAGGTAATATCATTTACCTTGATAAAGACTTGATCGTACTTTTTAATTTAATGCAAGAAGACCGTTTTCAGTCATAAAACAATTTCCTCAACCTCACAGTCAATAAAAACTTGTGTGGTTGTTACGCTATTTATATCCAGAACTGCAGAATAAATATACACATCTATAATTCAAAATCAACTTCTTCTTTTTAAAAAATCAACTTCTTCTTTTTGAAATTTCTCATAAAAGTAGCCTGAAATTAACCTGCTCTGTATCATGCGTTTAACTGTCATAATGACTGCAGAAAGAAAGGATGAAAAAGATTATGGGACAGGAAATATTTTTATTCCCTGGTATCCAGATGTTATATTTGTTGTGCCTCTCTCTCTCTCTCTCTCTCTCTCTCTATCTCTCTTTTTTGCTCTCCCTCTGTTTTTGTGGTATGTGAGGTCAGTTTTGCCTGGCTTATACGAGAGTATTCCTTTACTTCAGCTCAGCAGTCACAAGGCACACATGCACCTGTTTCTCATTAAATAAGGCAGTTTGTCACTTCTAACTGAATTCCTCACTCTTCTCTTCTCCTCGCTCTTCATTTATCTCTCTATCTCAGTCTTTTTATCTTTATCATACAAGTGGAGCTTGAATATTTGACTATTTCGAATATGTGAGGTATGTGCAGCCTGCATTTATGGCTGAAATTTGATCTACGTTTTCTGCCTGTGATCTATTTTAAATCATATATTATATATTTTTTTCTATATATAGCCTATTTACATTAAAGTCATACTAAACGGTGGTACTAAAGTGTGTTTGGACGATTATGTACTGCTGTTTTTGATTTATCTGCTCTGGTGCTAATTATATGTATTTAAGTGACAGTGATGTAATCATTACGTAATTCGTTTTTGATGATTTTGGAAGTCCTCGTTATTTGATGAGAGTCAGGCGCTTTCTAGTAAAGTATCATGTATTCTTCTGCTGCCACCTGGTGGGCAAAGTATTTTTAAACCCAATTACTCCCAGATTCGGACTACTAGGCTGGCTACTGGCTTAGTAAAAACGCTTAGCCTACCATTTCTGCATACAATTAAGCATCTGACAAGAGTCTGTAACCTTTTTTAAAGACCTGAACTGAATTTTTTGACACACTTTGTTAAAAAAACTACATTTCAATGTTGAAACTTTGTTTAAAAAGTAAACTCCTGGTTTCACAGACAAGGCTTAAAGGGATAGTTTAGCCAAAAATGAGAATTATCCCATGATCTACTCACCCTCAAGCCATCCTAGGTGTATATGACTATCTTCTTTCAGATGAACACAATCGGAAATATATTTTAAAATATCCTTGCTCCTCCAAGCTTTATAATAGTTGTGAATTGCATCCATCCGGCTCCAGGGGGTTAATAAAGGCCTTTCGAAGTGAAGTTATGCCTTTTTGTAAGACAAAAATCCATATTTAAAACTTATGAAATTCAAATAACTAGCTACCGACAGATGACAGCGCAAGTCGACTTGCGGCAAAAATGTAACACCTGATGCAATGTATGACGCAGGATCGTAAGCTTAGACGCCTCTTGCGGTTCACACAAATAGGGCTGTGCAACAAATTTAAGCTCTTCTTCTCTTATATCGGAATCCTCCGACATTTCCATTTAAAGGGATAGTTCACCTAAAAATGAAAATTTGATGCTTATCTGCTAACCCCCAGGGCATCCAAGATGTAGAGGACTTTTTTTCTTCAGTCGAACGCAAATTATGATTTTTAACTGCAACCGCTGCCGTCTGTCAGTCAAATAATAGCAGTAGATGGGAACTTGAACAATAAGAGTCGAAAAAACTTCCATAGACCATAAATCCAAATTTAACCCTGCGGTTCGTGACGACACATTGATGTCCTAAGACACGAAACGATCGGTTTGTGCGAGAAACCAAACAGTATTTATATAAATTTTTAACTCTAATACACCACTATGTCCAATTCGTTCAGCTTCCTGTTAGTGAGGTCAAAAAATGCGTTGTGATGACGGAAGTGAAGTCTCGCCCGATACATCACTTCCGTTGACAGAGTGCGATCAGACCTCATTAGCCGGAAGCTGAACGAAGTTGGACATAGTGGTGTATTAGAGGTAAAAAATTATATAAATACTGTTCGTTTTCTCGCACAAACCGATCGTTTCGTGTCTTAGGACATCAATGTGCCGTCACGAGCTGCAGGGTTTAATTTGGATTTGTCTATGGAAGTTTTTTCGACTCTTATTGTTCAAGTTCCCATCTACTGCTATTATTTGACTGACAGACGGCAGCGGTTGCAGTTAAAAATCATAATTTGCGTTCGACTGAAGAAAACAATTTTTGGGTGAACTATCCCTTTAAATTTTCTAGTTTTAGACTTCTAATTCGTGACCGGTGTTTTGCTTTGCTCTATCCTCTGCGCTTCCGCGTTCGTCATTACGTCAGGCGTCAGGTCAGAGGTTGCTCTTCCGCCGCGAATCGATGCATGCCTAGTCCCGGACTAAAATGCATGTTTGAGCTGTCTTAACCGAAAGCAGGTTGCACTGACATATCTTAAAATATGTCAGTGCCATTGTTTTGTCTCAATATGCACACTAGTAATGTTTTTTCTTTTCTTTTAAGGTACGTTTATAAAACCTGTTTAAATGTCCTAATTGAAATAAGGTCTAACCCTGGCTTAATCTAAGCCCTGTCTGTGAAAACGGGCAAAAATGTTTATTTTCAAATCTGAGTAGGCCAATTATTACGTTACCAATATACCAGCAAAAGAAAATGACAGAAATTAAGGAAGTGAGCTTGTGGAGTAAGAGAGGAAGTGTTTTCTGAGGACTGCATGAGGTACCGAGATTGCACTTCATGATATTTAGGGTCCTGTGAACTTCCACTGTGAAGTAATATGGCTTAACTTCCTGTGGTGTCTGAACAGAAAACAGTTCTTTACCACTTCTTTTGGAAACGATGTGGATGGTAATATTTAAGCTTTGATGAAACAACGCAAGGAAAGAAAAAGACGTGGATCCTTTTGGTTTTTAAATGAAAGATAATATAACATTTTTTATATTACCTATAAAGATGTATGCTGTCAAATCTGTGCTGTGTTGGATCGTAATTCTGTGCTGTTGGCAGGAAACTCAAGGTATAGTTGATCATTATTTATGTCATTGCTGTGTGTGTTTTATTTCATTTATATTATTGTAATGCTGGATTTCTCACCCACACCCTCTCAAGCTGAATTAGAAAGTTATGAAAATATCAGGAGAGCACAGATGGTTCAATAACACCATGCTCTTTCCTCTGTCCCTCCAGCCAAAGCTGCACTCTCTATGCTGAACAGAACCAGAGTGGCACTAGCAGGAGATATTCTTGACTTCAACGTGTCTGTGGGCATTCCAGCAAACTCCAGCTCGACCATTGTGTGCTACACTCAAAAGAAGAACATTTGGAGTAAAAAACTTAAAAGTGAATTATTTGACAGTACAGTGTCGCTGACAGCACGTATCGAAATGCACAACAGCTCCAGTTCTGGCAATTACTACTTTCGTTATGCAAATAAGGAAGTGCATTGGGTGGTTCATGTGAGGGGTGAGTCTATAGATCATTGATCATCCAGGATAGGTCTTACTTTTTATGTGTGCTATGAATAAGGCTGGGCGATACAGCCAAAAAGTCATATCTCTGGCTGAATGGTGATATACGGTATATATCTCGATATTTGCAACATTTTTCTATTTGGATAAAAAAAAAAATAAAAAAAAAAACTTATTTCACATCCTGCCCAATGTTGTCCTAAAAACAATGTTCATATTAAAGGCTATGAAAACAAATATACTGAACCATGTAGGCCTAGTCTATGTGCAAAAAAGGGTCAAATCACATTACATTCTAACATTGTAACATTACAATCTAAAAGCAGAAGTTAAATTCATTGAACTAAAAATGAAAATAAATAAAAAAAAAAAATAAAAAAAAACAGACTAATTCTAAAAATTCTTCATATGGCATATTTATTGTTCAACAACAAATATTTTAGCAAAATGTATATTTTAGTCAGAATCATGGCGCTTCGTCTGTTTCATGCGCATGTGCACGGTGGCGCTCGTTCACTTAAGTGTTGAAGTTTAGCGGAAATTAACTTGTCCACTCCTGACAGCAAAATGGAAATACTTTCTAACATTTACAGATGGAGAATATACCTGTGAAATGTAAGTTATGCACTGAGGAAAACACCACAAACACATTAGCATTAAACAGCGCAAGTGTGTTCATCTGGCTCAATTTACCCCAGGGTAGGGGTAAGTTGAGCTGAGTCAGTAGGTCGGTGTAAACGGACCATCTAACTGAATCTGAATCAAACCCATGTGAAATTTTGAATATAATGTACCTATTTTAAAACTAATTTAATAATAAGCTAAATTAAACTACATAAAACCAACCAAATGAAGTTGAAATTTCAGTATCTTTAATTGTTTGCATTTCTGAAAAAATGTGTTGAACATCAAAGTTGTAACCTTCCCATAAACAGACTAAACAGAGAGTTTAAGTAAAATTAAATGAAAACTAAATAAGAACAAATAAATGTCACTGAAACTAATAAACATTTTAGTCAAAAGGTTCTTGATCTTGACATGGTAGTTCTTCTGCAATATCGACCATGTTAAGCCATTAGAGACTACAGGTGGAAAGATATATATGATTAAACATCCTCTGGTTCATATCAGAGAAGGATTTGGTGTACTTGTACACTGTGTTCCTATCAAATAAACTCGAAAATAAAGATAAACTAAACCAGTTGCGTAATACTACATTGAAATGACACCAGTTAATACTTCAGATTTAACTTAAATTCAGTGCCTTATGGTTCGGTAAGTTAAAACGCTGGCTCAATTTACCCAACAGCATTTGGCTCACTTTGCCCCATAGCTGCCATTTTGGGAAAAACAAGCTAGTTTCCCAATTTAGAATAATAATTACCTAATGACTTGCATGGTTTTATACGTTGCTAAATCACCAATATGCATCATAAATAGTTTTAGACCTGGACAAATTTGCTTTGATAAAACAGCCATTACATCTGTTATGTTAAAATTACTTTGACAAGCCAAAAACAGTTTTTAAAGTAATGATGGGCGTTTCTAAAATATATGGTCACATGACAATAAAATGGTACGGTTGCCAAGATACAGGGGGTGGGTCATCTTACCCACTGGCTCATCTTACCCCACTCTACCCTAAGCCACCTAAACTATACGTGTTAACTATATCTTATGAGTTATTTTAAAGCCCTAAATATTAAGCATGTCTCATGTTTAGGACAAATTATATTATGCATTTTCCCCACAGCAGCACTCTTCGTCCTCTGCTATTTTTCAGATACGCTCGTATCGTATCAAACTACTGTATAGACCTTATTTTCCAGAGAAACAAGCGCGCCGCCATCTTTAGAATATTGTCTTTGAACTTCCGGTTTTGCGGTAGCCCTGTATATTTCTATGGAAATAAGAATAATTAACTGGTGAAGTGGATTTACCTGTTGTAGAGTCAATGAAGATTATCACGAGCATTGTTATGTTTAAGGCAGATTTCTTAACAAATGTCAGTAGACCGGGAAGATTTTAAAATGAGCAGTTCATTCATAAATACAAGATCGCTGTGGAAATAGAAGCCGGAAGTCAAAAGACAACGAGCGCAGCGCTGAAAAGGGGCGGGGCTACATAAGGTCTATATTGATAGACGGTATTGTCTCATTCCATATCGTATAAAATATATCAATATATTGTACAAACTTGATATACCGCCCAGCCCTAGCTATGAATGAAATGCAATGTCGCCTTTTGCTAATTTCTCAGGCAAAACGTAAACTGTATTAAAATATATACGCTATGAATTTTTACTTAAAAACCTTTCATTTGATAAACTTGTGGCCTTGGAGCCAATAGATAAGCTGGACCGATGAATAAAGAGGGTCATTGTGGAATCATAAAAATGATGGTAACAAAAGAAGACAGGGGAAAAATGTGACATGTGAGTTCAGCAATGTGACATGCTAGACTGAAACTGCCACTTTCAGCAAACGTGATGCAAAAACTGAGCCAGAAACAACATCTATCTATTTCCCCATTGTTGATTCTCTCCCACCCCAACTCTGTTTCCCAGATAAAGGTTACCAGGAGCCATCTGAGGAGTTAGACAGTGGCATCATCTCAATGATGGCTTTCTCAGGAATTCTTCTCATCTTCAGTGTTGCTGGGTCACTTTGCATAATAAAGAGCTACAAGGTAACACTTGGCCACACATAGAAACATTAGAGCATACTGTAATAATTCACTCTATGCTCTAATTGTGTACACTTTCTTCTTTACTTTGATGCATGAATTAGATGATAATACTTATGTTGTAAAAGTTCAGTCTAAAAATGACTTTCAGTTCAGAAAAGATGATCTTTGTGTTATTATGCAAGATGTGTAATTCCAGATGGGCTGTCCAGAGTTGCTTTGATTGCGATAGTGCTGTAATGACCAGAAAAGCACAGACGTGTACTATCCAGAAAACCGTGTGTGTTACTGTTAGTTTCAGCTCTAGTTTTGCCTTATTTGTTTAGGATCAACCTCCTTGTAGAGATGACAAAAATGAAGCGGCGAAGCAGAGACCAGAGGAGAGTGATCATGAGATATTGGATGAGGATGCTGCATCTGCATCACTCTACATGGTAAGATATCAGTCTATTTCTATTTCTTTGTCTCAATATTTTGAATTTATTGTAAAAGGTTTTAGTTAGAATTTTTAAATAAGGTATAAGGTTTTATGCATCACCTTATACTCCCTCCCAACAGGCGCTACAACACAGAACAAGCTCCATTTATGAAACATTGAATCCAGAGATGATAACGCATGAAGAAAACACAAGGAAGAAAAATTCAGATAAAAAGGTTTGTTTAATAGGGTGCAATATTACATTATTAACTCTTTTTATTAATTATATATTACATATAGGCATACATTAAAAATATGGCTGTAAATTTGAATATAGTCATGAATATATAAACACAGTGCATAATAACTCTAGCTTGTTTCTTGAGGATAGAATCATGCAGTGAAGATACTTCATTACATACACTTTGCATTTATGATAACAAATAAAAAAATAAAAAAAACAGTACAATACAGCATTCGATAAAAAGGAAACTACGGTAATCCAGCAGGTGTAATGCATAATGGGAAGTTGATGCACATAAGCCTCCAGACTATGAGCAGTCTTGTGTGTTTGTAACAAAAACACTATTATCATCATCATAGTGTTGCAGAAATATAACTAACATATTTAAAATGTTTGAATATATATTGTTTTCTGAACCCTAAATTGGTGATTAGCAAAGTATTCCTTAAATTTGTACATCATGATTACTTTATTTCTGATTGTTAATGAGTTATCTGATCACTTCAAGATTATCCAATGATCTGAGGAAAAATTAATTGTGTGAAATAAAGATTATGTTTGGTAGGGGGGGAAAGTATGGGAGCTGAACCTGAAAAAAAGAAAAATTGGTATAATTAGAATTTGAGTGTTGTTATTGAATGCCAACAGTTTCTGTTTCTGTGTTCTCTTTCAGCACCATGATGTGCAAGAAGAAGTATTTGATTCTCTCTATGAAAACCTGTGAATGAATGAGTGAGTGAATGAGTGAATGAATGAATGAGTGAATGAATGAATGAATGAAGTTTATTTTACCTGCCAGAATGTGCTTAGTGTCAAATAAAGATTTTTTTTATATATATATAATTTAATATTTTATGGGCCAGTGTAACATAAAATAACAAAATAAATGAAAGATTAAAACAATTAAAAGCTGCATCAATATGTGTCTTTTTACCCCAAACCTCATGCATGAAAATGAAATAGATTTATTGTAGCCTGTGAAGGACCCGCCTTTGCGGTGTGTAAACCAATCAAAAGACAGCTTTATATGTGTCCAGCCAATGGGAACACTCGTATTAGAACTTCCTGTGTGTTTGTCCCTCCTGCTTAAGTGTCAACAATGGCAGCCGAGGGAGATTTTCTGATGCGCTACCGGGCAGTGTCAAATAAACTGAAAAAGTAAGAGCTAAAATAACATCTTTATATTACTAATAAAAGATTGTTTCAGTGTTAACTTTGGTAGACGATCAGTGTTGTCCACAATATTGAGCGTGACCGAAGAATGTCATGACAACATCACACAACAAACACTAGCACGATGCTAATTAAATGTAAAGAGATACAAAATTAAATTATCCTATTAATGTACGATTTATATATAAACAGCTGATGATTACATCTCGCAGATGTTTAATTTCATGTCAGCAGCTTCGCATAACGAACAATTACAACGAGCAGAATATCTAGTGTCAAATTAATCTCATTTAGTGGTTTTACTATGTCGCTCCTCTCCTTGACATCACAGACGTTTTCTGCGGAAGCCTAATGTTGCTGAAGCAAGTGAACAGTTTGGTGAGTATTGTATCAGACGACTGACTTACTCAGATCCCGTGATTCTGTGTAGCAATGCTGCTAGTCACTGTTTATCATTGCATGACATCTTTGTTCCTCAGGTCAGCTGGCCAAAGAGCTGAAACAGCAGGACTGTCCTCAGTATGCTGCCTTCTGTAACCTCGCCATGGCCCGGTAAATAATCAATTAACTCATGCTTTTGATTTAAAATAAGTAGAAAACTAAAATAAAACATAATACATCTAACATTATGGTACTATAGTGAGTAGAAGTAGAGTCCAAATAATATTTATAATGAATGTTTTTAATATTGTTATAGTGTAAATTGGGTCTTTATACATGAAAATATTTTGCCTTTTTTTTTTTTTTTTTTTTTTAATTGGGGTCCCTGACACTGGTGTCAAAAGTATTCACATTCATTACTCAAGTAGAAGTATAGATACTAGGGTTTAAAAATACTTCTGTAGAAGTTGAAGTATCAACTCAAGCTTTTTACTCAAGTAAAAGTATAAAAGTACTGGTTTCAAAACTACTTAAAGTATAAAAGTAAAAGTAATGTAGGGGAAAAAATGCCATTAAGGACAAAAGCTTAGGCCGTGCCACAGGGGCCTATTGTGTACTCCACCTCCTCAAAAAAACATTTTTCTAAAGGCCATAATGACCATAATGTTATATTAAAATGTTAATGTTGAAAAATTTGGGATGCACTAGGCTACCCGTTTCAGCCGCATATATGTCCATTGAAAATGAACGCATTTTAGTACAATGCAAATACATTAAAGCACCATATATGTGTACTACTGACCATTAACATGGGTTTCATGGAGTGGAAGATATCATGACTAGTTGCCTATAAGTATTCTAATGGTGCAAAAAGTCAAAATTCAGAGGCATTAATAACCTTTATTGGAATGTAAATGTACATCCAAGCTTAACTGCAGAAATTTGTGAGGGCAACGGACAAGAAAAATGCGGGTAGTTTTGGTGTACCCAGGGCAGGCTTAGTAACAATCAGGGCTTGACATTAACACCTGCCAGCTGTTTTCAGCTGTTTCAGTTCACACCGCACCAACAAACGCCAGCAAACTCTCTGTTGGAGTTTGTTGGATAGGTGTTGGCGTTGGTCGGAGTCTGTTTACCCGACTGAACATGTTTAAAGGTGCCATCGAATGTTTTTTTACAAGATGTAATATAAGTCTAAGGTGTCCCCTGAATGTGTCTGTGAAGTTTCAGCTCAAAATACTACATAGATTTTTTTTTTAATTAATTTTTTTTAACTACCTATTTTGGGGCATCATTAAATATGAGCCGATTTATGCTACTGCCCCTTTAATTCTCATGCTCTCTGCCCCCAAGCTTGCGCTTGCCTTAAACAGTACATAAACAAAGTTTACACCCTCAAATGGATCTTTACAAAGTTTTCGTCATGCATGCGGCATGTATGCGTCGGATTATGTGAGTATTGTATACTGTTATATTGTTTACATTCTGAATAAATTTGAGGCTGTGCTCTGTGGCTAACAGCTAATGCTACACTGTTGGAGAGATTTATAAAGAATGAAGTTGTGTTTATGAATTATACAGACTGCAAGTGTTTAAAAATGAAAATAACGACGGCTCTTGTCTCCGTGAATACAGTAAGAAACGATGGTAACTTTAACCACATTTAACAGTACATTAGCAACATGCTAACAAAACATTTAGAAATACAGTTTACAAATATCACTAAAAATATGATGTTATCATGAATCATGTCAGTTATTATTGTTCCATCTGCCATTTTTCTCTATTGTTCTTGCTTGCTTACCTAGTCTGATGGTTCGGTTGTGCTGCTCCAGACATTAATGCCTGCCCTTGTCTAATGCCTTTCATAATGTTGGGAACATGGGCGGGCATATGCAAATATTAGGGCGTACACCCCCGACTGTTACATGACAGTGGGTGTTATGTTGAGATTCGCCTGTTCTTCGGAGGTCTTTTAAACAAATGAGATTTATATAAGAAGGAGGAAACAATGGAGTTTGAGACTCACTGTATGTCATTTCCATGTACTGAACTCTTGTTATTTAACTATGCCAAGATAAATTCAATTTTTGAATCTAGGGCACCTTTAATCGGCGTTTGTTTGGTCGTCTGAGCATCCAACAAACTCTGACGTAATCTGACCTGTTCACGAACCGTTGCCATGACGACGAGGCAAGCCCCCTTTAAAGACAGCTGTTTGATCGCGCCTGCGCCTCACGCGCACACAACAAAGCACTGGAAACGTGACATCGCAGCTTGTTCGTTATGAAAAATAAAATACAGTTTTAAAAAAAAACATATAAAAGGTACAATAGTCTGTAGTGCAATCCGTGCCATTCAGCAAGAGCACTGCTCCACTTCACTGAAAGAGAGAGGTATACCATGAGAGCAATGCAGGTTTACCTTAAGTTTCGTTTTAAATTAATTCGTTTTGGCTTGTTTAGTTACATGGTTGTATATGACTATGTGTCACATAAATAAAAGGGTCGCGCTTAAAAAAAAAAAAAAAAAAAAAAAGTTTAAAAACCGGTATACGATTTAAACGTCTCTCTATCGAACTAACATTACGTTACCTACCTTAATTTGCAGAGGACGAAGAGAAAGCACCCGTTTGATAGCCTAAATGAGCCAGTAGTGTAGAAATAATAACTTATAAGAAATCATCTTTTTTGAGCAATGCCCCCAACACTGACTATTACTGCGTTCACGTCACCTCGTATTTACCGGAATCTTGACATGACAACACGTGACGTTATATTCGGAGCTGTTCACGTCCTTTTGGTCCTTGGACTAGGAATTATGCGTTTCCATGACACCACTATCAACACCTAAATGAATCTACAGCGGTCAGGTGGAACATGTGGGAGATCTCAGAAAACTACCAGCTTACAAGCTGTAATTACGATCTCTACGAGGACGTGAACGCTTTTTACAAGCTCGAATCTCTTAACTACAGGAATTACAAGGCCGCGTGAACGCACCTTTTAGTCCTCCTTGCTGGAGTGTGACGTGATTTGATGTGCAGGTGTGATGGATTACGTACAAACCAATAGGGTGTCAGAATGGTACGTTATATGTTTTATCTTCTCATCCAACCACAATCAAATTCACTCTATCCGGATGGCGCGATTTATCTGGATAGTTTTTTTTTTTTTTTTAAAGCCGGAATGAAAACAAGCCGAAATGAAATAAGAGTAACGAGGCTATTTTTAAAATGTAAGGAGTAGAAAGTACAGATAATTGCGTGAAAATGTAAGGAGTAGAAGTAAAAAGTAAGCTGAAAAATAATTACTCCAGTAAAGTATAGATACCCGAAATTTCTACTTAAGTAAGGTAACGAAGTATTTGTACTTCGTTACTTGACACCTCTGGTCCCTGATCATAATTGGGGGTCTTTGGTAGCTGAAAGATTGAAAGCCTGTGTTCTGTAGAGCATGTTGAAATGTTTTCTCTCTCTCTTCGTAGCTGTGAGCAGACTCTGTTCAATGCTCCAGGAGAAGCCCTGGCTCTGACTGATGCAGCCCGACTCTTTCTGGCCTCTGAACAGGAAACCAGAGCGCTGAGGGCTCCCGGCTTCGATGAGAATATGCAGGCAGCAATGAACTGCTATAGTTTTGCTATTAAGGTATTTATTGCAATCAAATTTATTACAAGTGACTCATGCATATATAAATAAAGGTTTTTAATTTGTAGAAAGTTGGGCTCAGATTTGAATATGCAGTTTTAAACAGAATCAGAAACACCTATAATAGGTGTGGAGTAAGTCATTTACACTGAAAGTGTCTTTTTATGTTCTTAATACAAGTAAAACAATGTTGCTTCTGCTCCGCTTTCTTTGCCTGGCATAGTGTTATTTTAGTATCATTAAGATGCTATTATATTTGTTTATTTATTTATTTATTTTTTTAAATTGGTCTATATAGTTTCTATACATTTTTATTTTAGTTTTAGTTATTTTAATACATCAAAGTGAAACTAAATGAAAATGTTTCCTTGGAATTAGCTGAAATAAAACAAATTTAAGGGGCCGTTTATGCGACACCGTTTTTAACTTAAAACGAAATTTTTTAAAGGGTTAGTTCACCCAAAAATGAAAATAATGTATTTTATTACTCACTCTCATGTCGTTCTACACCCATAAGACCTTAGTTCATCTTGAGAACACAAATTAAGATATTGTTGATGAAATCCGATGGCTCAGTGAGGCCTGCATTGAGAGCAAAGCCTTTCAAACTCTAAAGATCCATAAAGGTACTAAAAACATATTTAAATCAGTTCATGTGAGATCAGTGGTTCTAATTTAATATTATAAAGCGACAAGAATACTTTTTGTGCGCCAAAAAAAAACAAATAACTTTTCAACAATATCTAGTGATAGTCCAATTTTAAAACACTGCTTCATGAAGCTTCTGAGCTTTATGAATCTTTTGTTTTGAATTAGAGATTCGGATCTGCTATCAAACAGCTAAACTGCTGAACTCACATGACTTTGGTGCTCTTATCCACTGATTCGATTCGTAAAGCTCCGAAGCTTCATGAAGCAGTGTTTTGAAATCAGCCCATATAGATATTGTTAAAAAGTCATTATTTTGTTTTTTTGGCGCACAAAAAGTATTCTCGTCACTATAATATTAAGATGTGTTTGGAAGATGAATGAAGGTCTTACGGGTGTGAAACGACATGAAGGTGAGTAATAAAATATATTTTTGGGTGAACTAACCCTTTAATGTGTTTTTTGGCCGTAAATTGACAACGCTGTTTGGGTTTGGTTTTTTTGTGGGCGGAGCCTACCTGATTGCACAAAACAATATTTCTGCAGTAGAAATAAAAAGTTAATTTCGAGTTTATATCTCACAATTCTGACTTTTATTTTTCGCAAATCTGAGTGTATATCTCACATTTTTTAGAAGGAAAAACAGAATTGTGAGAGATACTTATTCTGTCTTTTTTCCTCAGACTTGCATACTTTTTGAAATAAACTCACAATTGCGAGTTATAAAGTCTGAACTGGGAGATATGAACAAATGCAAGAAAAATTCAGAATTGTAAAATAAAAAAATTATAGGCTATGTTTAAAATGTATCTATGTAAAATGTTATAGGTTTAAATATTATTTCTTGCTATAACTGCTATGTATGTCCTCTATGAACTGCATATGTGAATATTATGTAGACTTACTGTTTACATCAAATTCCTGCTTTAATAGTAAACTAATCTTTGCAGGTTTCATCGGTTCAATCTGTGACTTGCAACATAAACATCTGCGTTTAGCTTCAAAGGGCGTTTTCAATGACAGTATTCTATAAAAATTAAGACTATATTTTTTTCATTCCGATTCCGACATCCAGAGGCACAACAAAACATTTTTGTCTTATTCTCTGGATTTTGCACATTTTCCTCCACTTGCTACCGCTATTTTTCTGCGACCACTATGCGCACGCAGCTGCAAGTGATGTAACTGTGATGTTTGCTCCAAATGGGTCTATATTCGCAAAGTGACATCGCCAACTACTGGCCTGGCAGCGTAATACAGCGCTTTTAGTTGTTTTCGCAGATCCGTGTGAACGGGGATCGTTTAGACAATGTTTTCACCTGTACGCAGAAAAACGCAAAGAAAAAACATTTCCATGTTTAGTACATTGTTGTCGTGTAAACTTACCCTTATGTTTTTTATACTTTTATTTCAGTTAACATTTATTTTATTTCAACTAACAATTTATGTTTTTAGTTTTAGTTAATAGTACATCAGTCCCTCATTCACTTACTATTACTGCCTCACTCACAGTTAGAAGAGAGTATGAGGGTGAACAGCTAAACAACCACTACAAGCAAAGCAAAATTTGTTATTAAAGTAATAGTTCACCCTAAAATTAAAAGTTTAAGCTAATTTTCGCTTGCTGCTAGCTGCTATTTCACATGCTTCATGATAAAATGCTCTTAAAAATTGATTAAAATCATTTGAAGAGTACTTCTCTCTCTGCTGGACTAATATAGTAAAAAGCCTAAAATCTTGCAATCACATGCAGATTTTGTGTTTATTTAGATGTTATACTGCAAATATGTACTTATATATTGTTTAGGTCTATATTGAGATGAATCAGCCTGTTATGGCGGCCAGTCTCTCACTGGAGCTTGGCAATGCTCTGAAGGTGAGACATTAATCATTGTAATACATGAGGTGGCTTTCTCCTAATAAATTAATTCAAAACGCATATTCACCTTATTCCACAGTGCTTCGTTGTGATGTGGTCCTGTTTATAAATTTGTGTGTAGGAGATGAACAGACCGGGGGAGGCGATAGTTCATTTCCAGAGAGCTGCAGAACTGCAGATTCAGACCCCAATTGAAGCCTTGCTATCACTGTGGGAAATGGCCTCCTGCAAAATACTGACCCGTGAGTTCAAAAAGAGGAGCGTTTTCCTGTCAGAATGCAATGATTAATTTCATGCATTGAGCTTCGGATGAGGTTCTGCGGTTGTCAGAGGAGTGATGTGATGTTTGATTGACAGGTGATTATGATGGAGCTCTTGCTGTGCTCTCAGAGATGCAGCACATGTGTCAGGAGAGAGGTCTACAGCTCCCCGGCACCAACACCCCTGTCGGTATGAACCTAATGCACCTTCACTACATTCAGTCTTAGTTTTAAAATCTAGGTGTGTGAGGTAAGCCTTTCATGATTATTGATTCATCATCTAATCGTGGTTATTGAAACGAATCACAATTATTTGAGATAATTGTGCCGTTCAAATTTGCAGAGGAATTTAAAATATATATTATTTAGCGACATATTTTCTTAGCGATAGATGCTATTTACACCATGTAAAAGTATCAGTTCTTGATAGTAAATTGTAATTAGATGCTATCTATACTTTATGTTGGCAGATACTATTTGCACCTCAGTATTTTTGTACATTATCAGAATGAAATAATATCATAGTGTAAATTATTATATTTATTAAATTATTAAACGGATGCTGTCTTATTTGGAGAATAAAAACCCTCCCTACACCTTCCCCTAACTCTACCCAATAAACACTTTTAATATTATTAAACACTCATTCGCAGTTTATTTCCACTTTTAGAATATTTATTTAATTTTTACCCGCGTAGATCGTGTTAAAAGACAGGTCTGCGAGCTTTACTCGCTACCGCTGCGCCGCTGAAGATGTCGACTTTCATGCGTCCTTTTTAAAACTTAAGTGGCCCAACCAGACATTGGTGGGCGGAGCTAGTGTAAATAGCGTTTGCCAACAAGGGACGCTATTTGCACTTATTAAAAATAGACACTCCTTTAAAAAAAACCCTACTGTTGTAAAGTACACACAGATAGTCAAGGTCTGCATACGAAGTGAAGGTTTGTGGGTTTAATCACACTGCATTATGTTATAATTAATTTAATTATGTAAATATTAATTTTCACAGCATCAAAGTAAAGCCTTTTTTATCATTTTTATTATTATATTACACACAATTCAGAGTAAAAAATAACATATTTGGCATAGGCTGTCACATGAACAAATCAAAATTAAAGTGCCCCTATTGTTCTATTTTAAAGGTTCCTAATTTTGTTACAACTCTCTTACAACATGTTCACATGCATCCAAGGTCAAAAAACACTTTTATTTTCTCATAATATACCTTCTTAAAGAGTCTGAAAACAGTTCGTTCAAAGAGTCACTCTCTCTAAACTCCTTTCTGTGAGCCTACTCTGCTCTGATTGGTCAGATGGACTAGCCTGTCGTGATTGACAACACAGAAATAAACAAACAGCATCTTTTCGACATGTCGACAACACCAACCAAACTCTTCCAGGCCTCAGCTACAACTACAGTGTTTGAGTAGACCTCATTCGCGGGAAGCCAATGAAGACCATAGACAGGGATTATGCAAATTTGTTACACTGAGTGAGGTGGGATTACTGACCATTTGTTTCAGCAGTTCAGAATCGATTCTTTCTTTTAGGAGACAATAACTTTATTTGTTGTGCACTTTGATCTTTAATCTTTGCAGAGCATTTAACTTCACAAAAAGCTGCATGAAACATAATATTTGAAAAAGCATAATAGGTTAAATTGTTGATTTGAAATTGCTAGTATGACAGTTAAACGTCAGCACAAAATTCATGATCATGACAGGCCTTTTGTGAGGTTTCATGGTCGAATTTGAGTGATTTTCACCAGATTTGCTGTTTATTTAGATTTGATGAATATACCCCGCAATCACAGATTTATAAGCAACGGTCTTATGTTTTATGACTGATATTCATGCTCTTCTGCAGTTTTACTGAGTCAGCAGTCCCTTTAGCTGTGTGGACATTAGCTAATAATAATCATAATAACGGCAAGGAAATGAAACTCGTGCTGTAAATGCTAAAGATTCATCCTTCAGTTGTGTTTATCTTAATTCCAGGTGCATTTATGGATATCATAGCAAAGTGTGAAATCTCCAGGGTATTACTGCTTATGCTGCTTGAGGTAAAGTATATATTTTAAATAAGCTCATCTTGGATAATATAATAATAAATTAGTCCTTTACCATTAGTGTGTTTATTAACTATCCCTAAACATACTATATGTTTGTGTCTGTGTTTCAGCCTCCCCCTCAAAAGCTGCTACCCGAACATGCTCAGACACTAGAACGATACGCCTGGGAATCCTTTGACTCACACAGTCAGGGTAAAACTTTCTAACTAATGGAGAACCAGACAGTGTTTTATTCGGTTGCTACTCTGTATAAACTGGTGTAACTGTCTGTCCTCTAGTAAACTTCCTTCCAGAAAACGTGTTCCTTCTCCTACAGTCAGTTGTGGTATGTATTTAAAATCTATTTATGTAAAATTAGATTGTTAAACATAAACCTGAAATACATTTTTTGGATTGTGAAATATGTAGTATTATGAGTCATAAAATAAGGAAGATACTTACTAAATATACAAATACAACATATACTACTGTTCAAAAGTTTTGATCAGTAAAATTTTTTTAAAGGAATAATTTTATTCTGTACCAATTCAGCATGTTCAAATGATTTCTGAAGGATCATGTGACACTCAAGATCGGAGTAATGATGCTGAAAATTAGGCTTTGCCATCACAGGAATAAAATTAAAATATATTACAATATCAGTAATTTTAAATTGAAATAAAATTTCACAATATTACTGTTTTTACTGTATTTTTGACCAAATAAATGTAGCTTTGGTGAGCAGAAGAGACTTCAAAAACATAAAAAAAAAATCTTAACAACCCCAAACTTTTGAGTGGTAGTATAGGATTTTTATTATTAAACTTTTTGTTGAATAATAAATTCTTATGTTGATAATATAATTTTAATTTGCACTTAAAAATTGTATGAAATTAGAAAAATGCAAGATGGAAGCATTTAGTGGTCTCTTCTATATTGTGCTAGAATGTCTAAAACACTATATACTGATCGATAGAAGAGTTCATATCTCAGATTAAGATGGCTAAATAGTTTGTCTGGCCTGTTTATAGATGGCCTGTCAGGAAAAGGATACAGAATCCCTCAAAGCTCTTCAGACAGAACTATGGTAAGCTTTCTGCATTTCCCACCTTTTTTCAGGCAATTATAAATATTATATTTAAGCCTTTGCATTTAGATAACCATTTTGCTCAACTTCCTCTTTCAGGCCTCTCCTTTCGGCAGAACAGAATCATCTCCTCCACTTAGTGGTCCAGGAGCGAATTACACCCTCCGGTCAGGGCATATGATTTGACGCCATACACCCCCACAAAACACTTCTTTTTGGAACATTCCTATGCCAGTGCCTGGTGCATTTTGCATGAGGACTGTAGAAGGTCACTGAACCTAGTAGAATTGTACAATCACATTGTCTCTTATACGAACATGCCACTTATCCTCCATTTTCATATAATGGTGTAATATTGTGTTTAAAAAATGCTTAAAGTTGTAAAATATTGATGTTGTAAATAATAAAATTACAAGAAATATAATGGCAAGGTTTTTATTTGTCTGATTTACTAAAATTAATTTCCTCCCTGGTTTACACTGTTTGGCTTTGCAATGGAAAAATTAAAATACAATCGGTGAAATAAAAATACATCTAGAACTGACTGAAACCAAACAAAGCAAAACTGGACAACTCAGACAAAGAGCTTCGTCCTTTAGAGGAAATTGAATAATAATTCCCATATAAATGAGTACATTTTGGCATTTAAAAAAAAGCATCTTTTGGAACATTCTGTGCTCTGGAATTAGAATCTTACAGGATGATCATCTGACCACATGAACATTCATCATGCTAATCAAAATAGCTGGCATAGCAACAGGACCCATGATGTTATTATCAAGAAAACCACACAGAAATAGTTCAGTAAATATAAGGGCAGAGTGTTTGTACAAAAAAGCCTACATGACCAAGTGAATGATCACAAACTGAACAGCACCATAATGTATCGCAGTAACAGATTTGACCCTTACCTGGACCTACAGTAGAGAATATCCTGTGCTATTGCCATCTACAACAAAACTGAAAGAAAATGTTAAATAAAATAAACTTCTTTAAGACAGCTATTTCTTAAAGTGCAAGTGATGTTTAAAACTACGCTTTTATAACATATATTTTTCTTTATGTACTTTATATGTACAACTTAGTTTTTTCTTTATACATGTTATAAATACATTTTGTACAATTCGTTCTTGCATATACTATATTTTCATATAATCTTTGCCATTTTTACACAATAACCCCTGCAATAACGTTTGTTCACACCCTCTAACTGCCCTCAGTGCTTTGTGGAACGAGAGAAGATGGCCAATTAAATCAATCCATAGCACTGCTCTAAATAAAAATGCAAAAAAACATTTCTCTTCTTGTTTAGGAATCATCTCTGACCATTTTTTCCTGAAATGCTGAGTCGAGACTTTCACATATTTTGAACTTGTTCAAAAGTTTAAATGAACTGCTGATGCTATGATTTGTTGTGCACATTTCTACATTTTCAACAAAGGCCTGTAACATTCAAGACAGCTCATTAATTTTCGAGTACTGCACCTACACTTTGAAGTAGTACAGTTAGTCATAGTCCATAGTAAAGTTTGCATGACAAAAGAAAGGAATATTGAAGGCTGTACATTAGCACTGAGAGCGAGGGTTAAAGTTTACTCCACTCTCTTGCGCAGGACGATGTACATAATTCCTGTGAAGAGGGTCAGCAGCCAGCCAAACCAGGCCATGATGTAGGACCAGCCATACCAGCCATCCTTCTCACCTCTGTGAAAGTGATCGGTGTAGACTGACAGAGCCACCATTATGCAGAAACCTAGAGGTCCAAGAGAAATGTATAAATGTACAACAAAAATTAATGTCTGTACAACCAGCGTTTTATTTACATGTATAAACTTTGAGATAACAATCCACACTAGTGGTCGACCAAGGCCAATAAATCTGTATTTTTTAATTATCAGCATCGGCCGGCAAGTTTTTCAGTGTCAGACTTTTATTTTGACAGCGATTAGCAGTCATTCTCCATCTTTACTTTACTGTCTTTGTAAATTTGAAAGGATTAGTTCACTTTCAAGTGAAAATTTCTCCAAGATTTACTCACCCTCAAGCCATCCTAGGTGTGTATGACTTTCTTCTTTCTGATGAACACATTCGGAGAAATATTAATAAATATCTCCGGGGGGTTAATAAAGGCCTTCTGAAGCAAAGCGATGAATTTGTGTAAGAAAAATATCCATATTTAACAAATTATTAAGTTAAATATCTAGTGCGACTAGGGCTGTCAAACGATTAATCGCATACAAAATAAAAGTTTGAGTTTGTATAATATATGTGTGAGTAATGTGTGTAATTAATATGTATATATAAATACACACAAATGTATATATTTAAGAGAAATATTTTATTTATGTACAAAAAACTTATATATCATATAACTTATATAAAAATATAAATAAATACATATACTTGTAAATATTTCTCAAATATATACATGGATGTGTTTGTATTTATATATACATAACAATTACACACAGTACACCCACATATATTAGGCAAACTCAAACTTTTATTTTGTATGCGATTAATCGTGATTAATCGTTTGACAGCCCTAAGTGCGACGTCAGTTATGCTTCTTCGTAAGTTGAATACAGAAGGCGGTCTGGCAGAAGTAAGATATTTTACTTTATCACTGTTAAATATGGATATTTTTCATACACAAATGCTGCACTTTAGAAGGTGTTTATTAACCCCCGGAGCTGTGTGGAGTACGTTTATGATGGATGGATGCACTTTCTTGAGCTTCATACTCATTGGTCCTCTCTGCCATTATAAGTTTGGATATATTTATTAATATTTCTCCGATTGTGTTCATCAGAAAGAAGAAAGTCATATAAACCTAGGATGACTTGAGGGTGAGTAAATCTTGGGGTAATTTTCATTTTAAAGTGAACTAATCCTAGTTTTGTCTAAAAAAAAAAGAAAATTGACAAAATATTAGACATAACTGTTAAAGAAAGAAAGCGAACATTATCTGAAAGTATTATAGCATTTACCTTTCTACAATTAGTAATATAAAAGCAAATGCTATAATACTTTAAGTAAAAATGTTTATTTTACAGATTCAGTTGTCCATTTCAGTGTCATTTTTTTTGCATATTGATATATTTCTAATTAATTATTTCTAATTTAGTAAATACATAAAATAAATATAAATTTATTGCAGCAACTGTTATGCATGTGTTATTTACATTTTTTAGTTTTAATTATGAGTGATATAAAATATATCTGCTTTATATCAGGCATCGGTCAACCTGCTCTCTAAGATTGGTAGTCAATGGGGGGCGAGATCTACTTGGTTACAAAGATTCTTCCAAATATCTTCCTTTGTGTACAGCAGAACAAAGAAATGCATACAGAATTGGAACAACTTGAAGGGGAGTACATGATGACAGAATTTTCATTTTTGGGTGAACTATCCCTTTAACCTCAGATTTCAACCTGGTCTCACAGGAAAACTTAACTATGTTTCGAGGTGGCGATTTCATATAAATTCGTACAATTATTAGAAAAAAGTAACCATGCACCCCGACTCCACCCGTAAACTAGGGCGTAAGGAGATTGTATGAAAACGCATGAATGAGATCTGCAAATTCATACAAATTAGCCACCAATTTGCCCAAATGAAAAATAATTCTGAACTGCCATGATTGTGTTGCAGATTTATAGAAGTACAAAACTTACAGGAGATGAGCTGCACAACTCCAGAGATGGTGAACCGCTTTCCTTTACCCAGAGTAAAGAGTTGGAATATGAACACGCACAGAGAGAACACAGCAAACAGGCAAGACAGCACCGCAAACGCCTGAACCACCTGCAGGTAGTCTAGAAGGAAGGATTGAAGGGACGTCACATGAGTGTCCCAGTCTGTACACTGGGATCTATGGTTCTTCTATGGAGGAAAATGTGCCATCCAGGAACTTTTCTATTGCACAAAACGTACTTTATATTGGAAAAGAGTTCTTCAGATTATTAAGATAAAAAAAAAAAAAAAAGGTTCAGTGAAAGGTTCTTTGGGGAACCTAAAATTGTTCTATGGAAATGTTGCAAAACTCCCTTTTGGAACCTTTATTTTTAAAAGTGTACAAGTGGGGGCCACCAGTGAAAATACACAGATGCCTGAAAATGCCTACAGTTTGAATTATTTGTCTTACCTTTCCTGTATGAGGTCGGTATATCCATGTACACCCAGACATCATCATTGTTCTCCATCACCCATCTGCCCCACAGGTCTGTGTAAAGGGTCCTTGTGAACCACCATGCCTGCGAAAATAAAAAAAACAACCTTTAGCTACAAGCAAAATACAACATAGTTAATAACTGCAAATTACTGACTACTACAATGACAGTACAAACACTTACAAATCACAACACACTTTACATTTCATTACATATACACATAAAAGAGGAATAATGTTAACTTACATCATCTATAGTTGCCCAAAAGAGGAAGAATATTGTAGTCAGATGAAGCAAGCAGATTCCTGCCAGGGCCTTCAACATATTCAGAGGATGAGAGGGGGAAACAGGGTGGAACGATATCCTGCTGAAAGGGACATATTATAAGACATAACATCTTGTGTTTAAGACATACTCCACATCAAAAGGTCCTGAGCAATTTATCATCTACCTTATGATGGATGACTGAATGAGAATAGCCACTTTTTGAAATTAAAAAAGTTGTACACACGTACCAAGAGTTAACTGTGTCCTAAACACTGGTGTTGAGGAAGGAGGAGGAAGAGGGGTTTGATGACCCTTTTACATTATTCAAAATGAATGTATGCTCTTCATTCCCACAGTGTGTTTGCACCTAAATCAGGTAGATTTTCCCAATATGCTGATAACAAGCAGCCATGGCCTGTGACATCACCACATTAAAGATGCATGAAACCAAAGCAATAGATAGCAATTGTTTTAGCATCATCTAATAGGGTTTGGGATACTAGCATTGTTTCCACTATGACTGCATGCACAAATATCCAACGACGATGTCATGAGGGAGAAGAAGGCGTTCTTTAATGCCCTTTTCTTAAAGTCACATACAGTAGGTGAACTGAGATGGCATTTAAAACGCTGCTGCTGTTCATACAAACAACAAGATTTAAGAGAAAACACTGTGTTAAATCCCATTAAATTATATAAATAGGCTATAACCATTCAAAGCAGACGTTCTGCCATTGCATTCGTTTTATACACATTGTTTGCATGTTCAAAATAACGACGATGCGATCAACAATGCATAACAGTCTGTTATTTATTGTCTAAAATCCACATTAACCTACATACATTAGACGAATATATGGAATCCTGATCCTATTGCGAAAGCTCCCGCGAATTACAGATGCCCGACACAGAAGGAATTCGTGTAACGTCATACTTTCGAATGCAGCTTCATCTAAAGAATTTTGATTCAATTCTAAATGATCTGTTACCGTTCAAAACATACTTCCCTTTGTGATATGTCGATTCTAATTCTAAAATGGCTTAATTGCATGAATAAATAATAACTTTACAACCTGAATTCTACAGCGATGGCACAGATAATAAAGCTTTACCTTGGGTATTTTTAAGCTCTCAATTTATTTCTTGCTTTTCGTAGCCTATCTGATGACCCACCATCCGAGGATTCGCACTTCCCCGCACCTCGTCCGCTGCCTCGCCCCCCCTCCCGCACTCTTTTGCTGCATAGAGGACCCCACCCATCCCAAGGACTTACTTTTAAGTCCTTACGTATCCCACATCCAGATAGCGAAATCCTAGAACTGTATTGTCGCTTCATGCACGATGTGTAGTAATAGACACACAAACGCTGGTTTCTCTGAATGTCAAAACAGCCACCAAAACATTTTATTCAAATGCCGAACTGCTGAATGTTTAGATGCCTCCTTAAAAGCACTGGAAGTTACACTTTTGCCGCATGCTCAATATTTCTTTGCAAGAGTTTGCGACGTCGTCATCCTGTTACCTAAAGCTGTGATGTGCTATATCTACACCGATCTATCCGCATGCCGCAGCATCCTAACTCAGCTCTTCTGGAGATGTCCGCAGACTCCACACTCGCCCGGTGTCGCACACATAACTGCAGGGTTAAAAAGTGGTAGCACGGGACAAACGCAGCACATGGCTACCCGACAATAGGGCGACATCAGCGCCAGTCAAACCCCATCTCTCCAATCATGATGTAGTAGCGCAGGGGTAGAAAATGATGCGCAGGTATTTTACAGCGGTTGATGAGTCATCTAAAGTACAGGTTTGGAGCGACACCTACTGCGGATTTAATGGAACAGCAGGTGCGATCAGGGCTAGTTTTCTCTGGTGCATTGTGCATTTTGTTTCCAAACACCAAAGCAATGTTAGAAATCGAATTTAAAATGCCACTTCGAGTTAAATGTTATAAATGAATAAAAAATGCAAAGAAGAAGTAAAGTAGAAGAAGTAAAAAAAAGAAGTTTAATGTTTTTTTTCCATTTAATCTTTGCTGAAAGCCTATTTCTAACACTTGTTTAGCTTCAAACATTTTAACAGAGCATAGCCCTTTATGGAATATGCTATAATAACTTTGATCGTACCACCTACACCAGTGATTCTCAACAAGGTTTCCCATGTAATGCCAGGGGGTAAAATATCCGAATATGAATATTTGTATATTTTGAAATGTTCCCATAAAAGAAAAAAGAAGATATGTATAACATAACTGACAATATTACTGAATATGGGACAGGTCAACTAACGTAGTAGTAAATTATACTTGATTGCATTTGGTCGTCACAAAAACATTAATGATACCAACGAGCCAACGTTATTATGGGGTCCTTTGAGGACGTTTCTAAATAGAGGATATGCATCGACGTCACTTTCCCGCCGAAAACGCGCTCCCTCAGCTGGACTGAGTGGCAAAAGAACCTGCTGCGTAACTGGATTAATAGGAGAAACGGCGAAAGCGCGAGTAAAACTAACGAATTACCCTAAAGGTTGGACTCGAAAGTGTTTCTTACAACTTGTCAAATAAATCTAATCCATGAATATTGACATGCAGCCAGGAGTCGTGTTTCCTGACATTTATATGTGCCTGATTTCGACGGCGGGGAAATACATTTAAAGCAAATCTGGCTGTGAATATTTTATATAACTACAATATCGGTAGGTATTAATGCTTAATCACTTATATCAATGTTATATCGTCACATTGTCCAGCCCTTGAACATATATAGTTTTATACTATAGTTTTTGACAGTGTTGTTTATTTAAAAACACCCAATATGCATAATATGGAAAATAATTAATTGATGATTTGTCAACATAATATATAACAATACAATATATAGGGTATGATTTTACCTCAAAATCCAACAATTCGACACAAAATGATAACTGCAAATCCATGTTTCTCTGCTGGAGTCCAGCTGTTTCTGTGAATTGCAGTGATCCATTTGCTTCTTTTTCTGTTGCTTTCTCTAGTTTTTAAATATATACCTCAGGGTTTGTGTCAAATCTATTTGTACAGTCAGTCGCAAAGCTCTTTCCCGTTTTGGATGTGTTTTGTGTGTTTTTCGCGACATTCATGCTGAAAACCAATGCTGCTGCTCAGTCTTTTGCCACTCAGCGTGCGTGACCGCAGTCCTAACGGTCGACGGTGACGTCACGTGCATACCCTCTATATGACAGGGGTCCATTACTCAAAAAAGGTTGAGTTTCACTGACCTACACTGAAAAAAATGCTTTTCTTACTTAGATTTGTTGTCTTGTTTCCAGTCCAAATATCTAAAAAGTCTTAAATCAAGAAGCATTTTCTAGTAAAAATAAAAGTAAAAATTATTGTTTTGTCTTCAGAAAAAAATAAGTCAAAATTAAGTGAGTTTTTTTCTTAAAACAAGCAAAATCTGCTAAATGGGGTAAGCAAAATAATATTGTTTTCAATTTGAAAAAAGATTATTTTGCTTACCCCATTGGCAGATTATTTTGTTTTAAGGAAAAACTTCGCTTTTATTTTTTTTTTATTTGTCTAGAAAATGCTTCTTGATTTAAGACTTTTTAGATATTTGAACTAGAAACAAGACAAAAACTTTACGGGGTTGGAGCTAAACTCTGCAATGGCCCTCCAGGATCGTTCCCCACCCCGATAGGCTGTTTTCCAGATTAGGAAATGATGTAATGCCATAGGACAATTAACTTCAGCTGTGGCTCATAGCGTACATCTCAAAGGCTTCGTTTCCCAACGCTACACTTCTATAGTTCTCAGGCTCGAGAGTTGTCTTATGTTATAGCTCGCTAAGTAGGCTACTGGTTTGTGCGAGCATACTAGCTATAAAATGAGTTAAACATTGATGAAAAGTAGCCTGATTGTATCATTAAGCGAACAGGAGATACAGCTATCCAAAATGAATGTGTGCGGTCATCTCTTAGTACTTTGTGTTTTATTATTGGATTTTCAAGATGTTTTCTGTAACGAATTTGGCCACGACGAGATTTCAGGTGGCGATTTCTTCAAGTTTTGGCGAAACTCAAAACAGCGAAGAAGTGTGAAATCTTTTGGAGATGGAAGACTGGAGACTGGAGATCAGACGCCACAAATTAAACCGCAGTTTGAATGCGGCGGCCGAGTCTTAACAGTGTTTATAAGGCAAGCCGATGTCCTCAATCTCGGAATTTATGAACGTAAGTGTAAACAATCTCCTCAAATTTACTGACAATATTCACAAAATCCACTAAAATGCTAGTGTTTGTCAACGAATAATAACTTGGGGAAATTTAGAAGGAACGTATTTTATCTCCAGACATTATTTCTTAGACCTAACTATTACCTTATACCCAGGCGCGGATTAACGCATAGGCTTACCTGGGTGCAGCCTAGGACATTACCTCGGATTGGCCAGACAATTTTTTTAATTTACAGCGCGGACAAAAAAAGACCCACACTGGCCCATAAGAAGAGAAAAAAACAAAAACACAACAGCTGATTGGATAGATGTGACATTTGGGTCACATCTGTCCAATCAGCTGCTGTGCAAATCATGTCAATCATTTTCATTTACGTCACTGCTATTGCCAGACGACAGGGCGGTAAAATGTCCGAAAGAAAGTACTATAGTGGAGCACAAAAAACGGAAAATACAAAGGTTAAAAGAACAACGTGAACAAGCTATACTGGAAAAATGACCTACATTGACTTGATACTTTAAGGCTTTGGATACATCACGACAGAATGTGGCGAAGTCACGCAGTTTGTGAGGGAGAGATCGTTAACGGCCGGATATCCAAACATTCGCCTGTCATTCATCAAACTCAAATACGGCTTATCACTTGAAACATGTTAGTAGCAGCAACTTTACAAGTCCGCTAATCTTAACCGAGTCCTAGATAAATCTGCGCTATTATTAGGCGCGTATCCAGGTGTTTGTGTGGAGAGCGCGCGCTCGCTGCATGACATGGAGGCGCCGGTGCGATCACTTAAAATACTCCGTCATTTTAGTCATACAGATAAGAATAATATGAACTGTAAAGGGTCTACTTTTATTTCTATAAACTCAGAATAACAGAGAACGTTTGTTCTGCCGTCTCTGGTAAAATGTATAGAAAGTCTGCTTGCTGCTTTTCACTACACACACATAATAATTAGCTACGTGGCATCTGGCAAGTTTTATGCGTGCGCTTGAGCGCTGATTAGGCTATATGTGTGGAGCGTGTGTAAGGGTCAAAAATGAGAGGGGGCTTGGCCAAAAATGCAGCTGCACATTTAAATCTAGTAATAAAGTGAAAAATAAAGTGTTGGTTGCGGCATTTAATATAGATCTGCTCATGTTGCGTTATACTTTTTTACGTGTAATAGCCTACAGCGTTGCGCACTATAACCAATCACACACGATTCTGTTGAGCATACAATTGCAACGGCCAATCAGAGGCGTACAGATTAGTCATTGCTGAAACACCGGAGTTTTGTTCAGTGCGCGAGCTGAACTTGGAATTCTAACTGAATTCTGCTCTCTCGCTAATGCTCTCATGTCGTCATAAACAAATTTGGTGATTGTGCTCTTGATACTAATTGACTAATAAAAACAGGTTTTTGCTCAAATACGTTGTAAGTAAATGTAGTCAATCACAAAACTTAGGCTACTTGATTTCTTGAACGCATGAATTTAAGTCCAGTGCTGAGATTTGCACACTCAAATAATTTAACTTTTAACAAAATTAATCATGTTGGCCAAATAAGAGTCAGAATTGCAAGAAAGTCACAATGCTGAGATAAAAAGTCGTAATTACGGTTTTTAATTTTTTATTTGGTGGTGGAAACGGGCTTCCATAATATAGGAGTAATTCATTCAGAATTTGAAGATCACATTTTTTTGCATTTATGTTGGGATGTGTACAGGTTGCTGATAGGTGACACGTAGCCTAACTATTTCATGACATAGACTCTGTTTTCATGGAGGAATCCCATCTAGCCTAGAGTTGGTTCACCCTCCGCCTATGCTATTCTATATTGGTTTATTTATTATGATTTTCAACTTCACATTTTATCTAGCCTATGTGATATGGTGGTAATTGTCTTATTGTGGAACGCAGAAGAAAATCTGTATTACTGGCTGATTAACCTTAATATTTACGTGTGGACCATGTATGGCACTAAATACATTTTTTTCAGGAAAGCATAATGATTAAGGGGGGGCCTCACACAAAGAGCAGCCTAGGGGCCCCTGACCACCTTAATCCGCCCCTGCTTATACCATTAGTCCTATTTAACTGCAGCGGTTTTCTCTTCTGATAGCACTTGGAAACCTGCTCCCCTTGGACCAGTTAGCAGCGTTTTGTGGTGTTTCCATCAGGACCACACGCACCGATGTCCGCATGCTATTCAGCTATGATTCATGTTATGTGAAACAAGAGGCAAGCTTCAATTCTTTGTTTTCATTTCAGTCATAGTACAAGTGTTACTTGTGCTATTGAATAAGATCTTTTCACTTAATCTTTTGTTTGTCTTTGTTTTTGCTAGGCAACTTTTTTTTTTTTTAAGGTACACTCAGTAATTGTTTATGCTTGTTTTGCTGACCGATGTGACAATCATAATTAATTTAATATTTAAATGAATTGTGTAAAACAAAAAAGAACAAAAAAAACAAAACAAAAAAAAAAACATTTGAAATCTTCAATGAATCGAGTAAATTAAGTCACTTGTCGCCACCTACTGGCGTAACAATGTAAAGCGTTCACTGTGAACTCTTATCCCAGTACTTTAAGTTTGCAGCACAGAAATGGCAACTGTGAACTTTACAAACTGTTTTAAATTATTGCTGCAGAGAAAAAGCAGGTTTAAATTATTCCGGTGTGAGTGATAGTTTAATAGACAAAACGGAATCCTTGTCATTCAGATTGCATGTGTTTGAATTGTGATCTCATTAATCTTGCATGCATATGGGAATATAGCCTATGTATTTTTGTATGTCATTTGCACCAGACCCCCCCATACCCCCCCCCCCCATTTCCGTACTTCCATAATCCATGTCCAGATACCTTGGACATCTATAACTATGAATGTAAACAAATGGTTTCGCTATCAGCCATGTTTTGTATCTCAACTTGTGGTCCTAAATAAGATGACCCTTAAAACAATTCACAATTCATTTTGTTCAAAAACATCCCAGGAATCTGAATATATATTGTCTCTGAGCTGGTATGGGACAGATTATGTCCTGTCCTGTCCTGCAAGTGTGACCCCTCCCTCAGTTGTCTGTAAGGACAATGCCATGGAACTGACTGTTGTTGGTGATGGGACAGCAGATAAACTGTCAGTTGCATGTAAGTATTGAGTAATGGGAATAAACATTCTGTGGTGACTAACACTTGTGGACTTTCTGATGTGTTAAAATCACTTGTTTCCACAGTAAATGGGGAATGGGCACCTCTGCTTTATGTGGCCACTGAATGCTGGCGCAGGGAGCAGTCTAACCAGGGAGAGCTCACTTTCTCGGTTCCATATACAAGCTGTGGTGTCAACTTAAGGGTGAGTTGTGGGGGGTTTTGGCAATATTTATAGATCTGGAAAAAATTCTGATGTTTGGTTTAAATGTAATTCAGGGTGGTCACTTCATTCTGGATTTGAGATCAAAAGACAAAATTACCTCACTGTCCTGTCCATATAAGCCAAGACCAGTTTTTCCAGTCAAGGACTCAGGGCTTTCTAAGATGACCCAACCACTGCCACACAAGCAACCCAGTGTATACCAAAAGCCACCAACTGTATTTCCTATGAAAGCAATTGACAGTCAGATTGTGAAGCAGAAGCAAGCATTTCCTAGAACACCCCCTCTACAAGCCAGAAGTCATTGGATGCCTAAGTTGCCATCTTTTCCTGGCTCTTTTAATCTGGCTGTAAACTTCCCATTTTCAGTTCCCATGCCAACACGGCCAGTGCCTCATGGCCAGAGACTATTGACAAGTAAATATGTGGCGCCAATTCCTGTGGCCACTCCTGCGCCGACCCCTGAACCGACCCCTGAACCGACCCCTGAACCGACCCCTGCTCCGACCCCAGAACCGACCCCAGAACCGACCCCTGAACCGACCCCTGCTCCGACACCTGAACCGACACCTGCTCCTGTCTATACTTCTACCCAAGAACTTGATGCTCCAGTCACACAGGCTCCTGAATCTCAACCTCAATACATGCCGTATCCTTATAATTTCCAAATACCTGCTTCAGCTCCTCAATTTGAGCCTTATTCTGCTCAGAAATATCAAACTTCAATGGTGCCTGTCCAAAGTGCTTCACTGTATCAGCCTTTTGGGTCGGCTCAGAACTACAATGTTCCTAGACCTGATCCACTTCAAGTAAATCCTTCTCTTGCCAGTTTAGCACAGTATCTTCCACCTGGGTATTTCATATGCTCTTATAATCAACAACCCGAGACGTTTCAGCCTCCTGTTCCAAATCCTGCTCAACCTTTACAGTCTCAACCCAGTTATCAAAAGCCTGACATTACTCCGCTCACACCTGCTAATCCTGCTGCCCCTCCTGTGAAAGGTTACTCAAAACCGCAACTGACAAGTACTGTAGCTTCTAGCCCCTATGATTCTGGTAGTGAACTTTTCCAGCCAACTCAACGTTTCCAGCCTCAACAGTACTCATACTTTTACCAAAGTAGTAATGGCCATCAGGGTTCCTCTACAACTCGCTTATCCCCTACTTCTCCGCTTATTCCCACAAATCTGCAGTCTCAATCAAGGCGTTATCTCTCTTACCCTGCTTTTCAAGATGCAAGACCCTTCCATCCAGAATATTACCAAAAGCCTGGTCAACCTAGTGAGTCAGTCCAACAGCCTTGGTCAACCAGTAACTTTCCTGTAAATGGGCTGTCTCAAGAGTCAAAACCATTGACACTAGCTTCAAGCCAAACACCCAAGTATCAGACTGGTAGAGATCAATCTTCAGATCTTTATCAGAAGCCTGTTGTCTATACCTCTGGCATGGGAATCTCAAGTCAATCACAATACCAGCCCAGTCGGTTTTCCACCTTCCCACGTCAACCATTGAGACCAGAGGTAACTTCAGCTGATGTTTACACAGAAAATACTGGATCTAGTCCTAAGGGATTTTTCCAGCCACGATCTATAGCTCCAGTTCCCAGTCCAAAGGCCCCAACGTTTACAGGCGATCATCCGATTACATCCTTTCCACCACCCATGCCTCGTTTTTTTCCTGTAAAGGGTGGTGCACAAGTTGCACAACTTCCTTACAGTCAGGGCCCTTCAGTAAGGGGCATGTGGAATCCCCATGTTCACCCTGAAAGAACAAGTGAACCCAGCAGTCAGAACCCTCAGAATGACTCCCTGCCACAAAACCAACTGTACAGACTGGGTGTTGTGTCCCCACGCTTCAGGTCTACCTCCTAAGTGCAACTGCCAAGAAAGATTGAGTGTGATTCCTTATTTCTGCAGTTCTTCAGCTGATGAAGCGCACAAAATGTGGACTGGATTGGTGTACAATGTTTTTGAAAAGATGGTCTTAAACAACTTCTCAAAAGACAGTTTATTAACTGATTTCAAGGTTCTGAGAAAAATAATTGGTATGGTGGTGTGAAATTGATGATTTAAACGGTGTATTCTACTGAATGTAATAAATATTTTGTAAACCGTATGTGTTGACTTTTTATTTAATGCAGTAGACTTAAAATGCATGATTTAGTTTTTGCATGAATTGTTTATCCTTAATAGTAATTGTCTATGAATTCAGAGTTTCACTGTTCCCTTGTTGCTTAAATTGCTTCCTAAAAAAAAAAACACTGCGATTGAAAGCATTTAAGCAATTTTGTTTAAAGAAATGATCTCCAGAATTTACCCCCATTTCACAGACAAGGCTTAAGGAATTTTTATTTTTTTAGTACAAAAAATGCTAAACTTTGACAAGGTTTTTTTTTTTTTTTTTTTTTGGTGATCTCATAACATTTGGATATGAATCCAATTGGGGAAAAGCTTGTGAAAAGCTGTCTTTCAGTCATTCAAATAGCACATAGCAAATAGTGGAGCTCTACAGCCATCTACTGGTAAAAATTGTTTTGTTTTTTTTACTTAAACTTATAACTGCATTTTCCAAAAGATTGGCAAAAATCTCTCACTAAACAGTGTCAAATTATTCATGTTATGCCCATGAAAAGTTAGAAATCTGGGCCTTTTATAAAGTGAATTTTACATAAAAAGCTGCTTTTGCATAACCTTTTAAATTTTTATTTTTTTTTACATTTATAGAAATTTAAACTATATCTCAAATCCTCCAAAAACTGCACAAATGTTGAATAAAAACATTACTAAACAGATTAAAATTACATTTGTTTTTAAATATATTGTTACAAAATTACATTTTGTTGCCTGGGGTCTCCAGAGACCCTGAAGACCATGAGTGTTGCCCCCAACCAAAGACCGCACAAGGGTTAAGCCAGGTCTCAGACTAAAATGCATGTTTAGGCTGTTTTAACTGCAACTGTCACTGACATCTCTTAAAATATGTTCTTGCCATTGTTTTGTTTCAAGAAAGATGCACACCAGTAATGCTTTTTCTAAGGCATTTAAAAAAGCTACCTAAGTGTCCTAATTGAACTAAGGCCTAATACTATCTTAATCTAAGCCTTTTATTTGCACTTATTGTAGTTTTAAAAACCTAGGGTTTCCAGAAAATTATCTCCAGAAGCCATATCTTATACAATTCCAGAAATATCTAGAACAACATCCAAAAAGCGATTCTCTATTTGTAAAAGTCCACTTCGTAATAATGTGACATGGGGATGGGTGGTACTTATTTACCTTGGTATCATTTTGAAAATATCACTGACATAGATATACTAAATGTAAAATTTATGGGTAATTATAGCCAACTTTATGCAATATACAACAATTACATGATTGTTGAAATAGTACCTATCCTTCCCAACTATTTTCATGATGAATTTAACCTCAAAGCTTTCAAACATGACAACCCCTTGAGTTTAACTTTTCTTTTTACTTTCATCGAATTTATCTCTAAATTATGCACAATTTATTTCTATATTAAATAAAAATATTTGTTTTTCAGTTTACTCAGTATTTAAGAATTTTTTTTTTTTTAAATCTTAGGAATGGAGGCACATTGGTGTCTTCTGGGGGAAAGAAAGAAAATCCTCTGTAATACAGTTTTGAAGCTATAAATATATACAGGGCTGTATTACTGAGATCAGTGTTTTCAGATATTATTGAGGTTTGCATTTGGATAAATATTTAGACCTTATCAAAGACTACTTGTCAAAGTTTATATATTTTTTTAAATGTTAGTGTTATAGTGTTCAGTTTTGCATTATTATTACAGTCAAACCTGAACACAGGGAAAACATTGTTTTGCACATAACATCAAAGTTTTATAAAAATACAGCAAAAAAAAAAAAAAATATATATATATATATATATGTATATATATATATATTCACATATAAGGCTGTGAGACAATTCAACAAGTTTCGTAGCATTCCGATTAAGTTACATTAAAATAAACACAACACAATACAATACAATACAATAAAAACTAAATTTGACCAGAAGTAACCGAAGAGCAACAGATGTTTAATGTAGCCTACATTTGAAAACGACGGTGATTACCGACAAAAAAAAAATAGTGTCAAGTGACCATATTTGCAGGTGGTCTATATTAATTTGTTGATTGGATTCGTCGTTTGCCCATGCGAGGTAAAACAAACTGGCGATGTCTTGCGAACTAAAAACATTAACTACAGTCTTTATATTATTAACAATATCACTTTATCTCAACTGCCGTTCTTTTAGCGCTACGTCTGAGCGGCAAGGTTATTCAGGAGGAAGCAGTAGGCCTAGTAATATGTTGTTGTTCAATTTTGTGGACGAAAGCGGTGCATTGGAATCGAACTATTCCAGTCCGAATTTAAAGCGCATTAGACGTGCGAGATCAAAAAATAAGAATGAAACGATACCGCTACAGTCAAACGACAGTGTATCTATGCACTTGAACAATGAAAAAACTCCACTCAGAAGTTTCCACAAAACAGCTTTCGAAGTCGAAGCTGGATTTCAAGGTGACGCCACAGGTGTGTTTTCCTTTTTCTAAATGTGATGATATTAATATATTAGTTTGTCTTTAAAATGGTTAATACATGAATACGCAATTCAATCGAGAACCATGTTGCACGTTTTTGTATTTTATGGACAGCATTTGGGGGATCAGAAATCTCTAGGAAAATGTATCAAAGTGTGTCTAGCCCCCAGTCGACAGATATGTGGCTGGCATTACCCATGGTACACTGCGCAGAAGAAGTAATGACCTTAACAGCCTCTGGAAACGAATACATGCACATCTTTGTAGTCAGAGGTGAGAATAAAGTGACTGTTATTAATGTTCAGGTTCTATGTTAATGCTGGATGCTTTTTTTTTTTTTTTACATTTTAACCTTCTAGTTCTACAGACAAGTATCTGGTGTGCTTTATTCACAGCAAATGCAGCCCCACTGCCTTTATTCCAGGTGCCTACATATTGTGGATATTCTATCAGGGTCACATGGAACGATCTGGTCCTAATAGCCCCATATGATGGGTGCTACATCACAAAAGAGGTGCCAGATATGTTATCTTATACTGTAGTTTTTTAGTTTGTATTTAGCAAGCATGCAAAGAGAATGGAGAACAAGGAAAAAAAGTACTCTATTGGTTTAAGTGCAAGACAAACTTTTAAAAGTTCTTGATGACATTACTAGTCCAGAATTTGCAAAATCTTTGTATCTGCTCTGCCTTTGCTGACCGTTTTATAACACAACAGTTTCGACACATTTCTGACAGTTTGCTTGCTGTTTAATCAGTAATAAATTATTTTATTCCCAGATTCCAAATTTTAATCAGTCTGTCCTCTACAGGATGGCAAATATATTCTATCACTGCAGTGGTGGGGCAGTCCCATAAAGATATCCTGTCCTATGACAACTGTGGTCTCACAGCCAACTCCTTCCATCTTGTGCTCTCAATTTGGTATGGTCATTGCAATAGAAGGCGCCCAGGAAGCTGTTGAAAAACACATGGTTAAAGGTAACACACATTTAAGATTGTGCTGTTTTTTTGTTCTGGCTGTCACTGGAGCAGAAGCCTCACCTTTAATTAAGCTAATGGTTTTTAACCTTATTTTAATACAAATAGGATTGAATTCAGTGTTCTCACATCTGTCCAAATTAGAAGTTTGCATAAAACTGTTATTACTTTGTTCACAGTTGAATCCATTTTTTTTTAATGTGCAGTGAATGGGAACGTACTGCCTCTCCTATCTGACACATGTGCATATCGCATATATTCTCCTCCTGAGGTCGTTCTACTTCATACTGCTTTCAGCTCTGAATGTATGACTGTGACGGTAAGAAACATAAATTCTGAAATTAAAGGATTTGTTGACTTTCTAATTAAAATTTCCTGATAATTTACTCACCCCCATGTCATCCAAGATGTTCATGATTTTCTTTCTTCAGTCGAAAAGAAATGAAGGTTTTTGATGAAAACATTCCAGGATTTTTCTCCATATTGTGGACTTCAATGAAGCCCAAACGGTTGAAGGTCAAAATTACAGTTCACATTGATCCCAGACGAGAAATAAGGGTCTTATCTAGAGAAACCATTGCTCATTTTCTACATTTTTTTTTTTTATTTTTATTTTATTTTATACGTTTTAACCATATATGCTCATCTTGAACTAGCTTTCTTCTGTTTGAATTCCAGCAGTGTAGACACTGCTAAGTGTATTACTGCCCTCCTCAGGTCAAAGTATGAACTAAATTGTCATATGCAATATGCTAGTGCAAGTATATAACAATTAGTTCAAACTTTGAACTGTTGAGGGCAGTAATACACTTAGCAGTGTCTACACTGCTGGAATTCAAATAGAGAAGAAGAGAGGTAGTTCAAGATGAGCATTTAAAACTTAGATCACTTTTCTTTTTTCTTTTTTTTTTTTTTTTTTTTTTAAGAAAATGAGTGATGGTTTCTCTAGATAAGACCCTTATTCTTCGTCTGGGATAGTGTATAATGCATTGAAGCTGCACTGAATCTGTAATTTTGACCTTCAACCGTTTGAGCGCCATTGAAGTCCACTATAAGGAGAGAAATCCTGGAATGTTTTCATCAAAAACCTTAATTTCTTTTTGACTGAAGAAAGAAAGACATGAACATCTTGGATGGCTTGGGGGGGGGGTGAGTAAATTATCAGGAAATTTTAATTTGAAAGTGAAATCCTAATCCTTTAAGGTAATTTGAGTGTCTTACACTTGAGAGAAAATTACAATTGTGAATTTTACGCAACTTTGTAAACTGTACTTATTGTGATAATTTGATTTTTATTCTGATTTTAATTTCTGTCATTAATAGTATGAAAAATACCCAAATAGTGACTCTGGACTGTGTAAAACTTTACTTAGTAATATAATGTGATGTGACATGGGGATGGGTGATACCTGGTATGGTGTTACCTTGGTATCATTTTGAAAATATTACTGATATCAATACCAATGCTTACACTAAATATAAAATAATTGATGGGTAATTATAGCCAACATAATAATGATGCTTAAGAAATTAACAACAATTACATAATTGTAGTAGTACCTATCCTTGCCAACTATGTTCTACCACAATTCATGGTTTTCACCTCCAAAGCTTTCAATTACCATTGGTTTTCTCTGGAAGCTTATTTCCACCATGGAATAAAAAAGGTAATTGCGACCTTATCTTGTAGTTCTGACGATTCTCAGAATTTGCAAGTTTATATCTCTCAATTCTGAGAGAAAAGTCTGAATTGTGAGCAAACGTGCCACATGAGTCCTGAAAAGTGAAGCCAAAGCGTCTCGATCGCCCCCAGGGGCTGGAAGCAGTATAGGTCATAAACCCCGCCCTCTCCATGAAATGTATAGAGTACATCAGGGATGACGTGTTTTTGTAGGCCAACCCGGAAGTTAGCAGCGCACGGGTTCCCTCGATTGAAAGCCTATGCAATTTTCCCATAGAATTTTGGAAAATCGCAAAAAATAAGCTCTGTGTTTAACAAAGGGTTATGACACTTACACGTTTTGTCTATCAAGATAATCTTTCCAAGTGAACAAGATTTATAGATTTTGAAGTCTAAATAAAGTCATCAGATATAAAAAGCTAACAGTAGGCTATAAACGGACTACAGCACCACATGGTCGCGGATCAACGTCACCACCACCAAGCGTCCTCAATTTATTTAAAACACTAATTTGTTTAAAAACATGCTCGCTGATTATGATCTGTGCTGTTATGAATACTTTTTCATGAGAAATGTTGTCCAAAGGTCCTGTTTGTCATTATGAAGTCTAAAGTCCCCGCCAAAGGAAGTAGTCCCTTTTAGCAACTTGTTAGCAACCGCCATTTTTAAGACGCAATAAAGGTTAAAAAAATCACAAGCGTGTTATAATTGGTGTGTTTTATGTCATAGATCAAAATGTGAAAATATTTAGATTATGATGATTATGATTATGATTGGAGATATAAACTCTGAGTTTAGATTCCAATTCCGAGTTTATAACTCTCAGACCGTTCTAACTTTTTTTCTCAGAACTGTGATAGATAAATTCAGAATTGAGAAAAATGTCAGAATTGTGAGATTTAAACTTGGAATGGTCAAAGTCAGATAAACTTACATTTAAAAAAAAAAAAAGGTAATTGCAGGTTTTTATCTGACTTTTTTTTCTTGCCATTCCAAGTTTAAAAGTCACAATTCTGACTTTTTCGCAGTTGTAAGAGGTCAGGATATTTATTTTTTTATTCCATGGCGGAAACAAGCTTTTCTTATCTTAACAAATCACTAAAGAAACACTTCGGGTGCGTTCACACTTGTAGTTCGGTTCGTTTGGTTCATTTGGTCTGGACCAAAGAAGAAAAAAAAATGTAGTCCTTGTCCGGTTAGCGTTCAGATTGGCAATTTTTATCACCGAACCTTAAGGCACAGGGATACATTCACAATGTGATTGGTCGGATTTTATGACATATTGCCTATTTCGAGACAGAACTTACCGAACATCCAAAACAATGCTGTGTGCTGAGGTAAATGCGCTCGTTGTGTGTGTGTATAGCCTGCATGTGATGGTATTTTGGCCAGCTGGGAACTCGTGAAGAGCTTATAAAATGTGTAAAATAGTCAAAACACCAGCGGGAATCCATCCGTCACACACACACGATCTGCTGCGTGGAGACGTGCGTCTGATGCCTGTGATGGGCAAACTCGCGTCTATGACGAGAAAAACCGACATGCGTGAGGATTCTGTCCTTTTTAGGGTCTCGTCTTCCTGTTTTTGGTCCGTGTTGCGTTCATATATCATTCGAACCGCACCAGAGTTCGTTTGGAAGCGTTCACATGTTCAAATGAACCGCACTAACCGAGCAATCGCACCAGGGTTCGTTTTAATCGAACCAAACATGACAAGTGTGAACGCACCCTGTGTCCCCAATGTCACACAAGATCTTTGATGAAAACTGCTTGCTTTGAGAAGATATGAGCCATATTTCAGTTCAAGAAGTTTCACTTGCATTTCTGTAGGATGGAGAGAACATCCTCGTCGTCATCTTGGACGGAAAAGAGTTCACCCTCTCTTGTTCATTTCCTTACCACCTGTCTCGATTTCTTCCCTACCTTCATCCTCATTCATTCCATGAACCACAGCAGCCTGTAACACCTGAACCAGATTCAACTAAACCTGTTGTGATCCCTCAGCTTCCTAATGAACAACCTGCAGTACCACAGTTTCATCTAAAACCTCCTGCCGATGCTCCTCCTGAACCTTCCATACAACAACATCCGCCTCTACCTGTAGATCAAATACCACAAACACATGAACAGATGGTACCCCAATACCCAGTGATGCCCCCTCCACCCTATGCACCAAAGCCTATATCCTGTCCCCCTTATCCTGAGTCATTCTGTTCTCAGTACCCCATCATGTACCATCATCCCCCATATCATCAGCCAGCCATGACCACTGCTTCTCAACCAACCATCCAGCCAATGCCTTGGAACTCACTTCCTCATCCTTCATACAAGCCACTTGTACAAGAGAGACTGTTCCCCCAGATTCCTGTGTTTCCTCTGACTTCCACTGAAGAACCCCCCAAGATGTCTCCATCACTTGTTTGCATGCAGAACAGCTTAATGGCAACTTTGCCCTCAGCTAGAATGGACTCCATTAAAGTCAAAGGTGAGCTAGAGTATAGTGACCTTTTCATTGTACTGGGCTGAATATAAACTGCTTTGATGCACATATTAAACATATGAAAACTTTGTTTGTTTTTGCTCTTCTCTGTGGTGTTAATACTTGAAGATGTGAATACAAATACCTGGATGTCCATCGCATCTGTCCCAGCAGCCTGTAACTACATACTCCAATCTAGAGGTGGCAGTGTTGAGCTCTCTTCACCACTACCTTCCTGCCACACACAAAGAAAGGTGAGCACTCAGTGCTGAGATTCTGCATGTTGAAATTGAAATATTAAACCTTAATTCAAAACTGGAATGTGGTGTGTATTTTAAACAAATCTCATATAAAAGTAATTATGATTTTAAGGAAATTCTAATGGCTAGAAGAAGGTTAATAATCAACTTGTCTTTAGTAATGAGACAATTCATCCCTTTTCCAAACAAAAACAATGCTGCGTAATGAAATATTTTGAAGTGATTTTTCTTTTTTAACTACTAAAAAAATTTTTAGTTTTGAGTTAGGAATGGCTTTTGGTGAATTTTTGCATATAGTGTTTATCAGGTATCACATGAATCTTTCTTTCACCTATTTCTCCTTTGTTTTCCTCTCCCTTTTTACCTCTTCAGTCCCCCACAGTGATCTCTCTATATGTAAGGTTCTGGGATTTCTCTCAACTGCGATTGCGGACCCTACAGCTTCAGTGTCACAACGATGGAGATGAAGGCACACAACCTACAGTTCCTCCATTCATATACACACCTGCTCAACCACCACCTCAATTTCAGGTGGTGTGTTCTAGCCAACATATGAGTGTTAAACTACCTCCTGTACCAACATCTGGCCTCATTGTACAAGGTGAGATTGTGGTCCGTTTTATTGATTCCCATGACAATGGGGCAAGTAAAGTGTGAGGTCATATGATTTATGTAAATTTTGTTTTTAATATTTTAAAAATGTTTTTTTTTTTTTGACATTGTTTTCTTTTATAGCCGCTTCTGGTGGGAACAAAATGGAAGCTACTCCCATATTGAAGGCTCCAAGTCATTGTGGGTACTCTGTAAGAAGGGGTAAAGATGGTGCCATCAACGTCCTCCTGCCTTACTCTTCCTGTCACATGACTCAAAAGGTCTGTGATGTCATTAATTGTTATGCAAATCGTATGACTTTGACTTCATGAATATTTGTTTCTTTTAATCAGGATGGGCAGTACAGAATTATATTAAAATATCAGACACCTGAAAGGCGTACAGTTGAGTCCTTTCTGTCATGTCAGGCTTCTTTCAATCAAGGTAGAGTATGAATCTTTCTTATAAACAGTGTTGAGGAAGGTTACTTTTTAAAGCATGCATTGTTATTTTTTTCTCATCTGGGTTGGGCTTAATCTCAGCCTCAGACATCACGCCCACCGACCACTGGCTGAACATCAGATGCATAAGGCATAAAATTATAAACACTAAAGGAGTTCAAAGTTGTCATCTGAACTGCTGAATTCTACAGAATTTCCGGGAGATGCGTGTCGCATTCTTTAAAGGAACACTCCACTTTCATTTTCCAACTCCCCTAGAGTTAAACAGTTGAGTTTTACCGTTTTCGTATCCATTCAGCCGATCTCCGGGTCTGGAACTACCACTTTTAGCATAGCTTAGCATAGTTCATTGAATCTGATGAGACCAATAACATCTCACTCAAAAATGACCAAAGAGTTTAGATATTTTTCCTATTTAAAACTTGACTTCTGCGATTGTGTACTAAGACCGACGGAAAATTAAAAGTTGCGATTTTCTAGGCCGATATGGCTAGGAACTCTTATTCTGGCGTAGTAATTAAGGAACTTTGCTGCCGTACCATGCTGCCTGCATGCATTGCAAAAAAATTCCTTGATATATCGGCCTAGAAAATCGCAACTTTTGATTTTCCGTCGGAAAATTTTCCGTTCTTAGTACACAATGTAAGTACAGAAGAAAGAGTCAAGTTTTAAATGGGGAAAATATTGAAACTCTTTGGTCATTTTTGAGCGAGATGCTAACGGTCTAATCGGATTCAATGAACTATGCTAAGCTATGCTAAAAGTGGTACCGCCAGACCCGGAGATCAGCTGAATGGATTTGATAAAGGTAAAACTCAACTGTTTAATTTTAGGGGAGTTGGAAAATGAGACGATTTTCAACAAAAGTGAAGTGTTCCTGTAATGGTCCACCTGACAACAAAGATGTCGTGATGCCGAACCCCCTCATGAAAGAAGAAAGCAGTCATATTTACAACTGTGACAATGAGTGCTAATCAGTCATTCTGTAAAGTTCATGGCATAGACTCTTTAAAATCCATCCAAGAGTTTTACATGCTGACTTCATATTTCAACTTGACGCTGAACAAAGTGAACTGTGATTGATTCACATGTCAGTCAGACGGCCTCCGGGGCGGTCCTTGGCCAATTGGTCCTTGGTGCTCTAAGTGATGTCACGCATTTTTAGGCCAAAACATTTTTTGTCACATACAAACATCAAAACATCTCCTCACTATCCGCTAGCTGCCTGTCCCCTGAACACACTGTAAAAAAACACGGTCTCTGTAGTCGCCACAAGCTCCAAAAATGGCAATAAAAACAAACTGGTGCAGCCTGGACCACAAATCATAATAAACATGCTCCAGCCAATGACCGACAAGAATGATTTTAAATGCGCGTTCATGACTGTTTCAGGAAGCACGGAGGGGAGGAGGAAGAGGAGGGAGGGAGGGTCTAGCTAGCCTTTGTTTTTTTTTTTTTGACAACACTTCAAACATCAACAGGAAGTTACATCCACCCAGGATCACTTAGAGCACCTTTAATTAAAGCTGCCATGAACTCCAGACCTTCTGAAAGGTCTGGCTACACTAGGCGAGGCTGAGCTTGCTTATTTGTTTGTTTTTAACTTCCCATAACTCATGTTACTTGTACTGCCTTTGAATGGACTCAAACATTGAAATTCACATTTTTGTTGTTTAGAATGCAATGTGGCACCTGATCAGCGGCTGGTCTGTGGATCTGGGGATTTATCATCATTAGAGTGCCATGACAGAGGCTGCTGTTATTGTGTAGACACCCAGTCGTGTTATTACCCCATGGACGGTGAGCTGGACAAACATTATTAAATTCAAACAAATAATAAACCTTAATTCATAATTGGTACTTGATGTGTACTCTTTACCAGTCTCAAAGTAAATGTGCAAAATCTTTTAAACAAAATGTGTTAAACTGACAGCCATATTTTACAAAATATGTTTGTATAAAGTTGGCCTTTTTCTTTTTAAGAAAATGATTTCTTAACATGGGCATTTTCGTGAAGCGAAACATGGTACTTTACGCCTGTGCAATTTTCTGTGTATCCCAATCAGAGTGCACAATGGATCGACATTTTGTTTTCTCGGTTCACTCATCTGTCGCGGATCCACCCTTTTCCCCAGCCACCCTTGTCACGGCTGGCAATAACCCTTGCACACCTCACAAAGTTACTGCTGACTTGGCCCTCTTCAAGATCCCACTGGATGAATGTGGGGTGCACAGATATGTGAGTAGATTAGATGCAATAGTTAAGTAGTTCTTTTGGACCAGACCAAAAAAAAGAAAATGGTGCAATCAGTCCTGGTTTGCTCAGCGCTCATAGTGTCATGTTTAACACAGAACCAAAAGATACATAAACAAAAAGCGTATGAGCTTTAGCTTTTGACACACATTTTGCAATGAAACTAACCAAACACCTGAAACAATGCTCCATACTGGGCTTAATTTGCTTGTTGTTTGTGCATACATATAATGGTATTTTTAACAGCGGCAGGAATTCATCAATTGCACACAAATGAAGATCTGTTATAAGAAAATGGCGGTTCCAAAGCTTGTACTGAACTGTAAATTTGCAACATTGTGACTGACTAGAAATGTTAGTTTAAGCATCACATCCTGTTTTGGGTTCATTCAGATGTCTTTGGTCTGTTGCGTTTATATGTCATGTGAACTGCACCAGAGTTCATTTGGAGTTCATTTCGTTCACATTTATTCAAATGAACCAATCCAGAGTATGTATACATGCATGTCTAACCTAACTGTCTGTAGGAGGTGGGTAAGACAGTCATCTACATGGTAGAGATCCTGAATAGAGTACAGCCCATCAGTCTAAATTACGGCACCATCACTAGAGATTCGCCTGCAAGGTACATGTGAAAATACAATCACACCAATACTCAAAGAACCGAGCAACGTGCTGAGACTTCATGTTCCCTGTTGTCCCAGGCTACTGGTTGAGTGTCGGTATTTACCTGGATCTGTGGTGAGTGTGGGTTACCTGGTGAAAAGCCCCTCCCTTGGACCTTCAATCAAAGCTCAGGGGGTGTTTGGAGTTCAGCTTAGGATTGCAAAAGGTTTGTTGAAGCCTTGCTGAATCATCTTATAATATGCTGAAAAATATCAATTATTTTCTGCAGGTGTATTCTGTTTCTGTGTTCAGGAAACTGTTGAAAAGGAATTCATGTGTACATCAAAGAAGTGATTTATAAGATTGTGCATTAACTGCAGCCTCTTGTCATTCAGATGAGCACTATGACAGCTTTTACCCACAATACCACCAGCCCCTGCATGTGCTGCTGGGGAAACCCCTTTACCTGGAAGTGCGTCTGCTAAACCCTCCAGAACCCACAGCTACGCTGCTGGTGCATTACTGTGTTGCATACCCGCGCTCTGCAAAATCAGCCTGGATCCTTATTTATGACGGGTACAAGGGAGAGGTTTCTTCCTCTTTTCCCATAGAAAATCATTTATCTATCGAACTGTCAAAATATCTATCTGCTCAAGCAACAGATTAATTATATACCCTTTTCAGGTGCCCGAATTTTCTTGACCAGACCCCAACCCACAAGCCGCCTCCTACACCTGCAGAGGCCCTGACCAATCATGTTAGACGATTCACGATCACTACATTCCAGTTCCTATCTGAAGATCCCAACCTGCTGGCAGAGGAGGAGGTAAAAAGCAGCTCTTGAAGTATTTAGAAGATTAAGTGTCATATATGCAGAGAAAATTTGAATTAAAGGATTAGTTCACTTTCAAATGAAATTTCCTGATAATTTACTCACCCCCATGTCATCCAAGATGTCTTTTTCTTCAGTCGAAAAGAAATTAAGGTTTTTGATGAAAACATTCCAGGATTATTCTCCTTATAGTGGACTTCAATGGCCTCCAGATGGTTGAAGATCAACATTTTAGTGCAGCTTTAAAGGATACCCATGTCCTACGCCTTCTCTATTCAACTTACGGAACGAACGCAGTGCCAGTTTCGTTTTTTTCCGTAAGTAGAATAGGGAAGGACATACAGTGTAAGCTTTTTGAAGAATACGGTAAGTGGAAGCACACGCAAGGCGATCATTTGTTTATAAAGCATGTACAGTTGTTTTTTTCTTTTTGAAAATGACCGATCGTTTCGCTAGATAAGACCTTTATTCCTCATCTAGTATTGTTTAAAGCCCTTTGAAGCTGCACTGAAACTGTAATTTGACCTTCAACCATCTGGAGGCCATTTAAGTCCACTATAAGGAGAATAATCCTGTAATGTTTTCATCAAAAACCTTAATTTTCAACTGAAGAAAGAAGGACATTGACATCTCGGATGACATGGGGGTGAGTAAATTATCAGGAAAATTTTATTTGAAAGTGAACTAATCCTTTAACGTTTACACTTTCTTTCGATGGTCCACTTTAAACATTCTACTACTAACTAGAAGTAAATTGCAACTACATATCAACTAACCCTCATCAGAGTACCGTTACAGTTAGTAAACGGTTAGGGCTCGGGGTAGTAGAATAAGTTGACGCCATTTCAAAGTTACTTATATTTTAGTTGAATGTCTGTTGGGAGACCAAGTGTTAGCAGATATTTGGCAGACAATCTACTAATACTAATAGTCTACTAATAATAATTAGTAGAATGTCTAAAGTGGACCACTGAAAGAAAATGTTACCGAATTAACTTTTAAAACATCTTTTTGGCTTGTTGCAGATTTATTTTATGTGTTCAACGGAGGTTTGTCTGCCCTCAGATGGTCCGTGTGTTGAGGGTTGCTTTGGAGGTGAGTGTCAGCCATTGTACTCCCAGTATGCAGTTATGGCCACAATTTCTCCCCCCCCCCGAAATAGCTTTGGCCCTAAATAAGTCTACTATACAGTCTCTAGAGCTCTTAACAAGAGAAGCTCACTTGTCCTACTCTCCTGTTTTAGTCGGTTAAACATTTTGCTGATTTGTATTTCATTCACCCAAAGCACTTTCTTTCCAGATCCCTCTGTGAAGTTCTGAGAGAAGATTTGTGAGCTGGATAATGCCCAACTACTAAACTACATTTTTTGTTTGACAGATGTGCAGTGTCTCACTAACAATTGAAAAACAATAAACAGTCATTTTCTCATGCCGAAGTTGTACTTAAATGGCATCCAATTAGTATTTTCACAGCTTTTTCTTCTAAAATCCATCTGAGCGTCTGAATTGTTGCTAACTGATACTAGATTTATGCACAAGTTCAACATGTATATTGTGAAACAAATAGCTACAAACAAATGTTTTGCAGTGACTCAAATGAACCTGCGGCTGTCAGCTGCATTGCTGTTTGACTCATTTCTGTATCACTGGATCCATCTGTATGAGTCAGCGTTGCATTTAATTGTGCACTCTTTTTTGCATTGTTTTATTACTGGTGTGCAGCTATGGTGACACTTTCATTTTTACAGCTGACGTAACGCTAGCTTAAGAAATGACTTGGTTTTCACATATAGAAGAAAATAAGCACTCGGACTTGATAATTATTTATAATACTTTTGTGTTTTGTAAAGCTAATGTACATTCACAAAGGTTGTAGACACACGGAGGAAAGTGTGTGTTCAGCTGAAGGGTCTGTAGTGTTTTCTGCTGTGTGTGATCAGGTTGGAGCTCTGACTGAAGGCTTTTCCACACACTTTACACACATGGGGCTTCTCTCCTGAACAAAACACAAAGTAAACCTTAGTGTAAAACACGGAGCAATCAAAACATGCACTCAATATACTGTGAATGCAGATTGCAGTGGTTTTTTAGTGTTCTGATAATGGACAACCTTTCATTTCTATTCTATGTTTCAATGTTTATTCTGATCAAGGTGAGTCTCACCGGTGTGTATGAAGGTGTGTTTCTTCATGTCGGATTTCTGGTGGAATCTCTTGCCACAGTACTGGCAGGGATATGGCCGTGTGTCCGAGTGGATCAGGAGGTGGGTGGACAGAGTGGATGAGCGTTTGAACACTTTCCCACATTCCTTACACTCAAATGTTCGTTCCTGAAATGCAAACTGAACAAATCATCACATGCACATCAAAACAGCATACTGAAATAGGACAACGATATGACTGCTTAAACAGTTCTTTTTATGAAAAGGGAAATATGGTACATTTTAAAATATATTCAAATAGAAAACACTTTAAAATGATAATATTTCACAATATTACTCTTTTACTGTATTTAATCTTCATCAAATGAATGCAGCATTGGTGAGCATAGGAGACTTCTTTCAAAAACATTTAAAAATATATATTCCAAACTTGACTGGTAATGTATATTTAGGCTATGTAATAACTAATATATAATTTGTATGATAAATCATGTGAAAATGAAGGCTGGAGTAATAATGCTGCAAATTCAGCTTTGTCAGAGGAATAAATGACATTTTAAAATACATTCAAATAAAAAACTTTGTTATATTTTACTGTATTTAATCATCACAGAAATTGAGCATAAGAGACTTCTTTCAAAAACATTAAACTCTTGACTGATAACGTATATTTAGGCTATGTAATGACTAACTATAATATATAATTTGTTTAAAAGTAACAATTCTAAAAAAGTCTGCTTGTTTCTGTACTCGCATAACATACTGTACTCACTTCATGTACAGAAACAAGGTATATAGGCCTAAACTACATATCTTAAACTAACATATATAGTTATAGTCGACATATATGAAAAATAAGTGAAATAGAGTTGCAATTTCAAGAATTACACCTCAACTACTAAGGCTGTAGTTACAGTATTCAGCGCCAGAGGGAGACATTTAACAACTTTTGATCGTGAATACACAAAAGTCATTGCAAACTAAAGTTCGTACCTTTACCCTGCACGGCATCCCTGGGTCCTTGCTGTCTTGGAATACCAGAGAACGTCCATGATGATGACTACCATGCGATCTGTACACGTGAGACTCCAGGCGAGCAAGAGAGGAGAAAACCTAATGGAAAAGTTAAAAACAGACCTGTTTAAAGGACGTCTCAGGAAGTGAAAAGCTTTTTCCCCTGTCACTGGAAAGGCTTGAGGCCAAAATATAGTCTACTTAAGTACTACTCAAGGAAGATGTTTTGTCATTTTTTGTATTATTTATGGACTGGAGGAGCTGATCAAGTGACCCCTGATCACACTGTGGATTTGTGTTTTAATAAAAGCATTTCTTTCGAAGGTTTGCCTGAACACAATTTGTTTCAGTGTGTTACATAAGAACATAAGATTGTCATATAATATCATCTTTTTTGACTTTTGACACAAAATGCTATACCTTGCCACATAAGCTGCACTGTTTGGGGCCCTGATCCCTCCGAGGACTCGTCAGAGAACAGTCCAGCGAACTGTCTCTGCTGTTCAGCCCGTGCATGTCTGTTATGTCTCTAGAGTTGACAGGTAACCAGGGCACTGGAGACGGAAGAGGGCCAAACCGGAAACCTGCTGGATCTGCAGAAACCAATGAAGAACAAGTATTAATCATACAAGACGCCTCACTCACTCCCTCAATAAATCTTGTTGATTAGCATACCTGTTTTCCAGTCATTATCGGGACTCTTGTGTGTGCTATTTTGCTGCATGATTGGAGAATATGGTTGTATCTCTTGGCCTGATTCCTCTGGAAAGGTAGCGACTTTTACAGGGACAGACCAGCCCACCAGGCCTAGATAGGGCACATCAGCTATGGGGAGAGAAGAACGAAAGCCTCCCTTCCTGCTCTTTTTCACCAGAAACGAACGAGGCATGATGAACAGAGAGAGCTAGAACCAGTGACAGAGAAGACTGTCGTGGAGGGCTAAAAATGGAAAGAGGAAGATATATGACAACCATACAGTATATACACGAACATGATGCATTTTAAATGCGTGTTAAATCTCAGCATATATACGTATTATGATTTAAATGAGGACTGAATGTTGTGCGCTAACAAACCAAATTTTGATTTATGCTTTTAATGGAAAGCACAGATTCGAAAAGAATGTTGAATGGCTCTGATTCAGCATCAGTGACTCCATATTTTGCAAGCAACAGCCTTTGTGAGGGCAAAAATGCATTTCCAAAATAAAAGGATAAAGCATTTTTAAATAGCTAATGAAATACGAACCCAGGATACTAAACAGAATTTTGTTTTCATCTTGCAAGTCAGAAGCTGCTAACCAATTACATGACAGTGTACTACAAACACTAGATTATTTACAATCATTTTAATAAATGAATTAGATGTTATGTTGAGTTTTAGCCAAGGTGAACTATATTTAAATTTGAAAATAGGGATATTTAATATAGAAGGTGAGCATGTAACAAAATCGTATTGGTTCATTAAATGCTCAAACTTAAACAGTGATGATAATTGTTATGATGAATCATTTTAGTCTTGGTCATTATCAGTATCCTTCAACATTAAGTCATGAAGCTGGTCAAATATAAACACAAAAATGTACTCACTGATTCTTGTGTAATGTGACAAAAGCAGACTCCAAAACCTAAAACAAATATTTAACAATTGTGTAAACAGTTGTATAGCAAATCTAACCATTACTTCAGTGAATGAATGAATAGAGACTACAGTGGTTTCAAAGTTTTTTTTTATTTATTGAATCACCACAGACATCTGACATCTTACTGTTTATCAAATAGCCTATATCACACATGCATTAAAGGCAGAAGCCATTTTGTGTTTCTGGTATTGCAACATACTAAATAGAAGATATTATATTTATATATATATATATATATATATATATATATATATATATATATATATATATATATATATATATATATATATATATATATATATATATATATATATATATATATATATATATATATATATATATATATATATATAAAAGTCTTTATGATCTGTGTGATTACTTCAAATTATTAATTTTAAACATCACCAGACCCTTCGTGACCAGAATCTTCAGGATGAAGATTTTGATATAACAAAGCTACATTTTAAAAATGTTTTCTTTAATATCTGACAATGACACATCTGTAAAACCCCGTAAAAATATATTAACCCCTTCCTCCCAGGACACAGCTGTAGGCTATTGTTTCAAAGATAGATATTTATTTTTAAGATTAATATATCATTTTATTTTATTTTTTTTTTTAAAGTAGCCTATTAATGTGGACAGGCGGTTTTAGGGGTATTATTAAAATGTAATGACACAATTATGTATAGGCTAACATAAAATTAAAAAAATTAAAAATTATAAAACTTTTACCTAATTTCAAAGCAGAACTGTTGCTATTTTCAAAAATAATCGCCAGTTTACTGCTACTGGTGCCATACGAACGTATCTTAAACTTGTTAAATAAAGTGTCAAGACTTACCAGATCCGCCCCGAGGCAACCAATAGTTTTTCGAGGTGTTTCTATAAAAAAATGCACATTAAATGGAGTATAAAAAATGCTGTATTTATTGCAAATAGATTAGGCTGAACTACGGTGTCGTATGTCTCTCTGTCACCAGCAGTAATAAATCACTGAGGACAGGTGCGCGTTCCTTAAAGCGCAGCAAAACTGAAACTTCGCGAGGTAACGCGCGTTCACATCACGGCCGACCACAGACGCGTCAGTTTCCGCCGCGCGCTCTGCCTCGAGCTCTACAAACCCGACTGATACTAACCGTAACTGATGCTGTAGTGCGAAGGAAAACTACCAGCAAAATAAATCAGGGTGGTCTCATCGAGATGAAAACAGTTTCTGTTACCTACACATCTGAACAGTACTTATTTTGTTCAGCTGTGGATGACTATAAAAACACTTTTGCCTTGCAAAAAAATGCTGCAATAGTCATTCATTGCAAATATAAACCATAAATAGGCCTAACAGCGCGATATGGTTTTGAAGGTGTGATTATGACGCATCATTCTATCTCAGATTTGCTTTTGACCCTGTTGGGTAGGCAGCAAACAGCCTCAGACCGACATGCAGAAGGATGAAGAGGAGAGGAAGAGAGGGAAAAGTGATGAGACTGTAGAAAGACTGACGAACCGTGGAGAGTGTGGTTGTGTGAGGTGCAACAAGACTTTGCTTTTTTGCCCATGCCTAAAAACCATATAGTTAACTGACATTAAGTCCTTATTTAGGCCAACCAACATGACATTTTCACTATAGGGCAGAAAATAGAAAGAAGTTTGGTTTAATGCAGTTAACCAAGGTTAAGCCAGATGTAAAGAAAGTTTTAAGAATCAAATTTCCTACATGTTAGAAATGGATAATACACTTAAAAACAATTTGCATGATTATCCGTAACATTTTTTGGTTAAAAATGATCCAAAATGAATTTTTGAGCATGTACATAACCAGCCAGTGACCTTAGCCCGATTCACAATGGTACGCTTGTAATAATGTTTTCTAATTTGAGTGGTACTGGTAGGTTTCCGCGGGAAATTCGAGCAGCTAGTAGGCTGTATGGAGGATGAAGCAGATAATTTATGGTATAGTATGTACATCCACATCGGTGTGGTGACTGACAGCAAACATTAGATTCATCTGCGCGATGATAATTGAGGATAATTCCGCAAACAACTGCAGTTGCAGGTTTCAAACAGAGATGGCAACAAAGAGGCAAAATTACAGACTGCAGCTTTAATGATAACTTAGAATTAAATTATTTTCAACCAACAAACTATATTGATTGACAGGAACGTAATAATCTGTAACAAACACATTTTTAAGTTGATTACTCAAAGAAATTAAGTTGCTCCAAACTACTTGACTTTTAGTCCTGGAACCAATTAATCTTATCTTTTAGTTCAAATCCACAGCGATCATAGCACATGCTAACTTGTTTAGCATATAATGAGAAAGAGATTACTTGCCACTAACATAAGTGCAGTCATTGCTTATAGAGTCAGTAGTGTTTTCCTTCATGAAGTCTCTTAAACATGTCATAAAAACATCAACATTAACCAAACTCTTTTAAATGTCAAACATAATAGCATTAAACACTAACAGGTCTTTACTTTCATTAAAAAAAACAAACATAAAATAACACTTAATTTCAACATTTATTCTTCAAGATTGTTATCTAGTCCCATGAAAAGCATGCTGGGAACTAAAAATCCACTACCCAATTTCCAAAGTTTTCAAGACAATTTCATTGTTACTACAAGTTTTCTTTTTTAAATAATCAATTAACAGAGAATTTGAGTTTAAATTATGCACAATATTAAGTTAATGTAATGATCGACATTATTATGTAAACTGAACTCAACAAAATAATGTTTGCAACTTAAAATATTTAATTAAATCAATAGAATAGAATTTTTAAATTGCACCATGCATTTATTGTGGTAGCTGTGGTAACAGGTTGTCTTTTTAGAATGTACTTTTGAAATATGTTTAAAATGATGTGCACATGAGATGAGTTAGTTGTAGGAGATAGTTGTGAAACACAAAAGGAAATTATTTGAAAAAAGGCTGTTGTTTTTACCTATACAATGAAGTCAATGGGCTCCAATGTTGGACTCTATCATTCCAACACTGTAAAAAAAAAAAAAAAAAAATATATATATATATATATATATATATATATATATATATATATGATCAGTAAGTCATAACAATTATTTTTCCATTGATTTAACTAATCAATTCTTTTTTTTCAAATTCCAATTCCAAAATTCCAAAATTTAAAGGGTTAGTTCACCCCAAAAATTAAAATTCTATCATTATTTACTCACTCTCATGTCGTTCTAAATCTGTAAGACCTTAGTTTATCTTCAGAACACAAATTAAGATATTTTGATGAAATGCGCCAACTGCTTAACAGACTGACAGGGAAAAGAAAAAATTGTTGAATAAAGTCGTTATTTTCGTTTTGTTTTTGCACACACAAAGTATTCTCGTCGATTCATAACATTAAGGTTGAACCACTGTAGTCACGTTGACTATTTTAAAGATGTTTTTACTACTTTTCTGGACACTGAATGTGGCAATTTCATTGCTTTCAATGGAGGATAAAAAAAACTCTTGGATTTCATCAAAAATATCTTAATTTGTTCTGAAGATGAACAAAGGTCATGTGGGTGAGGGTGAGTAAATGATGAAGTAACCCTTTAACTAGGCAAGATTTTTTTTAAAAAAAGATTTGAAATGACTTGTACATTTAATTATACTTAAAAACTTCAGTTACTGCCTTACATTTTTAAGTTGAATTATGGGGAATTTTAAAACGTAACTATGTTACGAGGCCATGATTTTGTATAAATTCCTACAATGTGAATCGTACAAAAACCTATGATTATTAGAAAAAATCATACCGGTCACTGGGGCTTAAGCAGATGAGATTGTGCGAATTCATACAAATTAGCCACCAATTCGCCAAAACAAATTTCTTACAATTTTCTTAATCAAATTTCTGGTGGTTTTCAGTTTTTAGATGGATTTTATGTATTTTTTTTTTCTAATATTGGTATTATTTTATATAGACATAAATGTTACATAATTCAGAGGTGAATATTTAACGTAGTAGCCTACATTAAAAGAAGTTTTGCTTATTGTTTTCGGCTGTTTTGACCACCAATGATGAAATGATGAAAGTTTTTTAACTTCTAAAACACCTTGATGCAAAATAACACCTACACAACAGCAAATTTTTGAACTTTGCGAATGTAAATGTTTATTCATTTTTAAATACATTTTATTTATCATCAAATACAGAACACTGGATCATCATTTGATAACACTGCCATTTATATAATCTTTAGTACTGTCATTCTTAATAACACATCAGTAAAATTGTAGGAGAGAGAGGATGTAAGACAGGGAGACTACTGGACATTTACAGACTGCTGAAAGGAGGTAAGGCAGCTATTGGAGCACTATAGAGGAGATGATGTCACATCAGCCTCTGCTTTATGACTTCATGCCCTCGCTGGCCGTTTATTTAATATGGCTACACCTGAAAGCATAATGTGATGTGTATGAAATCTTGACCTTTGACCTCTGCTTTTGGGGTTGCTGTTTTGATACACACAGTGTTTAAAATACCACAGTCATACTACATTTGAAAGAAATTTCAATACAGTGCATAGTATGCATATTTTCTGTACGCTTGTAACACTTTGAGGACATTACATGCGCTATATACAAAAATAAAATCAAATAAATAAAAATAAATAAGGCAGTGTACTCCACATGTCTCATAAAAAAAAGGAAGGCAGACAAAAAGAAACAGGCCTTGTTGGAGTGATTTAGTTTACTACAACTTAAAACATATCCTGATATAGGAGGTGTGAAACAATACATGAGAAATGTTGTTTTGAACAGCTGTTTTCTTCAAACCCTACATTTATGCATTTTTGTTGTAGTTAGGAAACAAATTAGGGTTTCATTATGAACACTGTTAACACGACAACCTTAAAAACAAAACAAAAGGCGAGAGATAAAAACTCATAAAAGATGCAACAAAAACATCTCTGATAACAAAAGTTTTCAGCTTCAACCGGAACACTGATATAGAGATATGAGAAAGACTTTATACAAAGAAAACGGACTCATACTACCACATTATTATCACCACCACCATATTTTTCATTCATCATTTTTCTTCTTCAGATCACAAAGCAATTATGCCATTGTGAAAAAGGTTGAAATTTCAAGCTCAATGTGAGAGAGAAATGTGTTTGACCATATCAGACACCCCTTGACAAACTAAAAATGGTACGTTCCCGGTCAGGTTACAACAAATTACCTGTACAAAGCCTTTCAAATACTGTAAAAATGACTTGTTTAAAACAAACCCGACTCAATTAACAACAACGGTTACCAAACTCTCATTCCCTCAATTTCAAAACAGCCATTTCTGATTTCCTATTAGCAAACATTCTTCAGAAGCTAAAACTCACACCACAAAACCGTTGTGTGTTGTAATCAAGTTGTGAGGACAGTTTCCTTTGAATATCTGAAATCCAACAGTCCCAAACCAGAACAAGTTGATAAAATGACTGCTTGAAGAAGTTCTTCAACTCCTGGGACCCTCAGAGGTTTCACTTCGAAGACCACCAAGAAATGAAAGGTGCACAGCAACTTCCTTTACTTGCAAAGAACACTTCATAAACATTACACAGTTCTGAAACCGGTTTTGTGGATGCTTTTAAATGTTACAGAGGTCATTGGGGAACAGGATGTTACTCTAAATCAGAGTAAAAACCTAGCAGAGCAGATGCTAGAGGTGTTTAGTTTTCATTTGTACTCCAAAATGAACCGAAATAAAAGTCCATATGCATAAAATAGTATCATTGGACGATATTTTATAAGTAAAAGGGTTACAACAGTCAATTCCACACTAACCATTCATTCAACATTTTGCAGACAACAGAAGACAAATTTCAGTCGATACAACGCTGTGGTATGTTAAAACAGCAACCCCAGATTATCTAGAGCTGACAACAACTCAAAAGGAGATATGCGTTATGAACACACTTAAACGGCTTTCCATTTCATATTCAGCACATACTGTAAATGCTTTTTTTCAATGTCTTGTGATGCATCATAGTGTCAGAGATATAACTGAAAGCAGCTTCTCGCAGGTTTTTGTCAATAACCAGTAAAGGGTGCAAATGTCTCGTCTGAGCATAGGGACGGAAATGTTTCGCTCTCAGAAAGTCAAGTAAACACCTAAAGTGTCTGATAAATGCAACGATCGCCGAGCTTTAGTGAAATGAGGCAGTAGTGGGGAAGGGCAATGACACTGATGTACCATGTGTGGTCAGACAAACACGACATCGTAGACAGTACTGAGACAGATGGTTACAAAATAGCGGGTAGAATAATTTAAGTGACCAAACTTGATTAAAAGGAGGACAAGTGTATAATATATGTATATATACAAAATCGAACATTATTTTGTATCAAGTGTCCTTTAGTTAAGTAGTTTCGTTTGTTTGTAAACCTTCGTTAGTTCAATCAAATGCAAGCAAGCCGTAGCTCTACAAATCAATAACACAACCATGAGCAAGTCATCACAACTGCTTCAGGAAGTTGCTTTAGAATCAGCACAAACCCAAAATCTCACGCTTACAGTTAAAAGTCAGGATCGATAACTGACTTAAACGTGGAATTGTGAAATGCAAATCAAAATCGAATACAAATCTAGGCAACTCATTGCAGATGAGCGTCAAGTCAATAATAAGTTCACAGTATATCTTGGACATATAGATCTACTCTACATGGGAAAGGGGTTATCCTTGTGAACATATTAAATAATAATAATAATAATAATAATAAAATAACAAGAAATGTCATAGCAGCAGTTGTTTTTCTTTTTTAAACTAATCTCTTTTCTGGAGACCCTGTAGTTTTCAGGATTGGCACAGAAGAATAGTATGAATTATATAGTTTGGCCTCTGTATGCATGAAGTGCATGTACATTAACATTATTTAAAAAAACAAAACAAAAAAACATAAAATAATTAAACATATAAATAACATAAAAAACATTTGGCAATGTTGACACACAATAGTTTTCCTTTGCAATGGATTTTTTTTCCCATCCAAAATTTTGATCACCTTTCTTTGTTTTGTATAAAACACACACAAATACATGGATGAGCTACGGTAATATTCATCATCTATGTAACTATTAACATCCCTATTACATTATATAATACGACTTTGTTCATTCTCCTTCAGCCTTTACCTTTCATTAAAGTGATTGTAGTGTCTGTTGCGTTTGAGATAAACATAACACATCCTCTTCAGAAGAATACAGTAAAACGAAGAACGTCCAGGCTGAGAGAGGCACCGTTTCTGCTGCAAGCCTCTAAAGAAACAGTAGACAAAGAGAAAGATGGTCCCTACATTAGGTGCCAACCGAGCGTGACAATCCTATGATTTCCAAAGCCAAAGATTTGATTGGATGTTGCAAATCCAAACTTTAAGTGTACCAGAAGGTATGTATTCCTGCTTACATTTTCCCTTCCTCTGCCACCTCATTTCAAGATGGCTTTTGTGTTTGTGAAAATATTATGCTCAAAGGGATTGAGTGCGTGTCTGGTTAAACTAGGGTGCTTTCACACTAGCACTTTTTGTGCGCACACGGGTTTGACTGATGTCAGAGTTTGGTTCGTTTGGATTATGTGAACGCTGTTTTCCGAACTGGAGGTCTGGTGTAAGGTTCATGTGAACTCCTGTACGGTTCGCTGCTGATATCGTACTATATACCACTTTTAATGACGTATGATGCACTATAGCAGGGGTGGCGAATGTCTGACCTACAGAGTTTTGCTCCAACCCTGATAAAAACTCACCTGCCAGTAGCTTTCTAGTAACCCTTAAGACCTTGATTAGCTTGTTCAGGTGTTTAATTAGGGTTGGAGCAAAACTCAGCAGGACTGTGGTTCTCTAGAACCGACATTCGCCACCCCTGCACTATACACTATGTACTACGTACTCAACCGTGTAATTTATGAATTTTATAAGGTTATATTGTCATTCAACATCGGAGTCTACTCTGCTACGTAATTAAAGCTGCGACAGTTGAGTGCATGAAGCGTCTAACATTCCACATTCCATGAGATTAGTCCACTTTTAAATAAACTTTTCCTGATAATTTACTCACTCCCATGTCATCCAAGATGTCCATGTCTTTCTTTCTTCAGTCGAAAAGAAATTAAAGTTTTTGATGAAAACATTCCAGGATTATTCTCCATATAGTGGACTTCAATGGGCACCAAATGGTTGAAGGTCAAAATTACAGTTTCAGTGCAGCTTCAAAGCTTTCTACATGATCCCAGATGAGGAATAAGGGTCTTATCTAGAGAAACCATCGCTCATTTAAAAAAAAAAAAAAAAAAAGTATACATTTTAACCATAAATGCTCATCTTGAACTAGCTCTCTTCTTCTTCTCTATTTGAATTCCAGCAGTGTAGATGCTGCTAAGTGTATTACTGCCCTCCACAGGTCAAAGTTTGAACTAATTGTTATATACTATTGAACTAGCATATTGTATATGACAATTTAGAAGAAGAAGAAGAAGAAGAAGAAGAAGAGCTAGTTCAAGATGAGCATTTATGGTTAAAACGTATATAATTTTTAAAATTTATTTATATATTTTTTTTCAGAAAATAAGTGATGGTTTCTCTAGACCCTTATTCCTCATCTGGGATCATGTAGAAAGCTTTGAAGCTGCACTGAAACTGTAATTTTGACTTTCAACCATTTGGTGCCCATTGAAGTCCACTATATGGAGAATAATCCTGGAATGTTTTTATCAAAAACTTTAATTTCTTTTCAACTGAAGAAAGAAGGACATCTTGGATGCCATGGGGGTGAGTAAATTATCATGAAAATTTTGTTTAAAAGTGAACTAATCCTTTAAAGTGTACTTTTTCTTTTAGGAATTTGAACACACTCCCCTACTAAAACAGCACAGAACAGTGCACAAGTATGCGAACTGGGATGCACTTTTGTGTATGTGTGCGTTTCCACTCACCTTCCTGACAAGCGTGACTGATGCACTGCAAAAGCATATCTTCATATCTGAAAACTCAGCAGAAATAGACTCCCGCATTCTTTAAAACATTTACGGCAGATAGACGCAAGTGTCGTTATGTGCTGATGCTTCGAAAACAAAACCAAAGTTTCAAAAACCATGATATAAAAGTAAAGCGAGCATTTTGCGGCCTTCTCCTGTGTCGTGAGGAGCAATCAAACTAAGGTTCGGACCAGGCAAATGTGAAAGCACCCTTAGAGGTAGTCTCAGATGGCAAAAATTACCAAACTTTTTGGCACTCTGAGAGGAGAACAGTTTGACCTCTGTGTGTGTTGGTATATGTTACACAGAACTCCAAGTTCAGTCCTGGGAATACAATACATTTAGGAATTACATGTAGCGCAACAGACACACTAACAAAAAGACAGTAAAAGAGAGAAAAGACAGAGAAAGAGAGAGAGAGCGAGAGAGACACACAGAGGCTGTGTCCGAAACCGAAAGCAGCTGCCATGTATTTGTATGAACGTACCGCCTTAGGAAACTAGTTTCAGGCCAGCTTCCAAGACACCAAACGTCACGCCTAATGATCTAAAACAAATTCAAGTGAAGTTTAGACATAAACCAAAGACATAATTGTGTGACTAAAATGCAGTTTTGATGTGGAAATGGAATATTATGTTTTCAAAAACATGAAAAAAATAGACACTATGAATTTTTGCATTTCTTATGTCATTGTTTTCACGAACCGCCAATTCAAATGCACAGGATTGTGGCAATATTGTGAGTCGAACAGATGGAAGGCAAACATTGGATTCGGACATGTCTTGGTGCCCTCGTATTTTCATATAGTGCCAGTAAAGGTGGCGTTTTTTCAGATTTCGGACACAGCTAGATCGAGGGAGACGTATTCTATGAGAGTGTTGCTCTATGCTTCAGTTTCCTGCCCTACCTCTGACAGATTTTGGGTGAATGTACATAATCTCTCTCTCACGCTATATATGTGTGCATTTTGCGCAGTCTAATTTTGTCCTTTTTTAAAGTTTTCCATTCTCCTTGTCCCATAGTTTCAAGGAATCTCAGTTCTCAAGTCCTTCAGCACACACCATGCCCGGGTAAAGCTGCTGCTGGTTAGGCAGAGGGTCTTGGCAGGGGTTTTGAATGGTGTTCCTTTCCTCTCCGTCGCTGTCCGAGCTGCCTTGACTGTCCAGACGAGGTGACGAGTGATGCGGATACAGGGCGGTCACAGGCAGGTGGCTCTGAAGAGGGTCCTCGTCTGAACTGAGGTAATCGCCTTCTGCAGACGCTGGGCTTTCCAAACATAGGTCCTGATAAGCGCCACCACCGGTATTCTGGAACTTGGAGGGCTGTCCACGCAGCTGCCTGATCTAAAATGTTCAAGAGAAAGGAGTTGACAAATCCCATATTTCAGAAAATATTCTTACAAATACACAGCCCTGCAGAAAAGCCCAGGGTGGTTTATGCTGGATTAGTGCCTGTCAAGCCAGGGTTATTACAGTTAATTGAAATGAAAACTAAAACCATAAAAATGTTTTTTAAATAAAATTAAAATTACTTTAAAATAAACCGAAATTAAATCAAATATATATATATATAAAAAAACCTTAAAAACTTATTTAAAACTTTATTTTCATTTAGTTTAACATTATGTAGTAAAATATCTAAAAACTAAAACAAAAATTAATAAGAACTATAGACAAAAAAAGTGCATAACAAAATTACTAAACGTTAAAATGAAAATGGATAATCTAAAAACAAAAACTCATTAAAAACTATAATAGTAGTATCTGAATGAAGCGGTACCAACATATGGAAACTTAGTGAAGCTAACTGAACAAGGAAGTATAGCGGACTTATTTAAACTAATTAAAAACCCTGGTAAGCATCCAAAACACAACATACACTATGAAAGTGATGCAATTTTTTCATAACAATAATAAAATAACAACATTAGCTAAAATAGACACTAAAATAAATCACTGACTCACTTTTGACCCGATTAAAAAAAAATCTGAAAATGTTCATAACATGAGTTTGTAGTTTATTTTCTGAGAATCAAATAGCAATTTCTTTAATTATCTGTAAAATTACAACATTGACAATTAAAAGGTACACAACATACCGCATTTACCCCAATTAATCAGTTTTTTTTTAAGTGGTTGGTATGTTTCCATAGCAACAAGTGGCGGTTTCCAGTGTGTGCTGATCTAGAATTTAAGCACTGCTTATCAGAGCGGCGTTAAAGCAAAATACACTCATGAGATATGATTAAGATCAGTTTGTCACTGTTATTTCTCTGTAAATGATATGATCAATTTTTACACTGAAAGAAGCACTATAGAAGATGTGTGTGTTTAATTTTAATTGGAATTAAGTTGTTTTATCCATTTACCTATAAGTTTTCATCTAAAAGTATTTTTTAACCTAATCTGCCTCCATATTGATCTTCAAGACTTTTTTTTTGACATGTAACTTTTGTGGTACCATTTGTACGTTTAAATCTACAGGTGCCTTGGTGAATATATTTCGCGACTGCGAATGTGTGTGAATCATGTAGACAGTGGATTTTCTTGCGTGACAGAAATGGACCACAATTTTTTGCTCTCATTTCAGATCTTCCCTTCTGAGTCAGTGAGCCTAAGTGAGTGTGATTGCGTGTGTGTCCTAACATTCGTGAGAGCCTGAAACAGGTATTATGCTAAAATCTCAGATCTGAAACGTCATGGGTTTCCCAATAAGTTCTTTAGCAATTTGTGAGTGAAGGAGTGGGAGGGGCTGTGGTTAACCAATGGAAAAGCTTCCTGAGACAATCATCTACACAAGCCCCACCTCTCACTTCCTCTGTCTGGTTGATCTCGTTTCAGCCAAAACCACAGAGCAAAAGTCAGTGCACAGCACTTCCGAATTAGGACATCACCGAGATTTTTAAAAGTACACGTTAATGAAAAGCACGTTCAGTTCTGAAATGGTAAAAACCTGCAAGATGTGACAGAAAGTACAAAGAACGTCCATTGACATATGTACAAAATAAATAAATATGTGGATGACCTTAGACAAACTGATGGTTGTGAACTGCAGGCTAGTGACTGGTTTATGTTTATTGACGTGGAGATAACCAATGTACTGACATATATTGCTACCTAAAGCCCCCTTTTGCAATGTCTATTCAATGTATTTGTCAGCCACCATAAATACTATTAATTACTTTTTTTGAATGATTTAAATTTTCTGTGTAAATATTGATGTGTGTGATTTATTGTACATCATTTGATTAATTCATTGGCATTTCATGTAAAAGTTGGTAAATTATGGTATTAGCTAGTTAGTACAGCACTGAAACTGAGACATTTACCTCAATTATAATATTTACCAGTTATTTAACACTGTTAAAGTACAAAAATAGAAAAATAAAATAAAAACACTATCATCTTGTGTTTTGATGGAAAATGATTGTAAATCTTTGGCACTACAGAACATATGGTGACCTGATTTCATGGCTGAATATGAGAACGTAAAATGCTGATGTAAAATCTGTCCTTTGAAAGCGCCCACAATGCATCTCAACACAGTGATTACAGTAACCATGAAACTGGAGCATAATCACTTCACATTTGTATGTAAACACTGACACAAGCAAAGTAATCGAGTGAGAGGAAACGTGAGTGGCGATGACAAAATCAGAACGAAAAGAGGGATGAAAATGAGAGATGAAAGACGAAGTGATACATGAACAGAGAGGTGAAAGGGAGGGAAATAAATACAAGAGAAAGAGAATGTCAACACACTCTCACACCCCCCTGTCACGAAAGGTTTTTCTACAAATGAGCAAGATCATCACATGAAGTGCGTGAGACCGGGTTGTGACTGGGTGCGTGGGTAAAGCACCACAGTATCAAACCATCAAAGCCGCCTGTGTGTGTGAGGGCATATGGGGGGAATGGGGAAAAAGATTTTCGAGTGGTTTTTATTGTGGTTAGGGAGGGTCCCGGATGCCAAGAAAAGCACTACAATACCACTCTAAAACGAAGTAGACAGGTTACCGCTCATGGAGCGTACTAAAAATAATGGTGGCAAAGTGCAGACTATAAAACATATACCCCCCCCCCCCCCCCCATTTCACAGACAAAGTCCCTGTAAGTCATTTTAAAGTATGTGTTCTGAGTTTGTCACACCGCAGAAAAATGTGCTATTAACCACCCAGCCAAATTTGAATGATTAAAAAAATCTGCAAGTAAATGAAATAAGTTATCAAAATCTCGAAAATTTAGGCAGCGCTCTCTGCTCTCAAACGCTGGGGGCGTGTCCGCTGTCGGCACTGAAACCACGCCCACTCACGAGAGCTGCCGTCTCAACTGACTTGAGTCTAATCATGAGTCAAACATACTGATGCATATAAAAAGAATCATTTAGAGATTTGCCAATTTTAGTAGAGTTACTGTGGACTACCTACTAATTATAACATCAGCAACTTACACTCATTGGTGTGCACGTACTGCCGACTGTTGTCGAGTCGACAAATGACGGTGCCACGAGACAGGAGGATGAAGGCCGGGACGGGAGATACTCTGTCAAGTCAAGTCAAGTCACCCTTATTTATATAGTGCTTTTTACAATGCAGATTGTGTCAAAGCAGCTTTACATTGATAACTGGTAAATCATTTTTCCTTTTAAAGAATAGTGTCAATGCAGGCAGATCAAAAGCACTGTTGAATAAATGTCAAGGATACTGTTGAATATCAAATGTCAAGTCAAATTAAATTAAATTAGGGCTGCACGATTAATCGTATTTTATCACGATAACGATATCTGCTTCTCTCGATTGATTTGAAATAATAGTCACGATATTGGCCCGCTCTATGAAAATGAGCTGTCTGGCCCCATATATCATCGGTTATCGGCGGGACGGTAAGAAGGCCGAGGCGGGAGGGGGGCCGAGGTCTGTTCAGTCACATTCACCAAAAACAGCGGATTATCTGTGAACCCCAGCTGTCTGATAAAAGTTTGTATCTTTCATATCATCGTTTTAGGAAATTTAAATAAGGAGACTGAGCATATTGTATATTTTAACAACCATGTAATATGCATTTGCGTGACGAAGGCATTACTAGCTAAATGACACTGGAGATTGATCGAGTGAACCGCTGTAGCGTTAGAGGCGGCGCCACGCTCGGTGCGTCATTGACAGTTATATAGTGTTAGGGGAGGGGCCATGCTCAGGGGACGATGTGCGTCATTAGACCCCCGTTTTAGCTCCGCCCAAAAAATCCTGAGCAGAGACTTGGTGAAAAACTGTTTAACGCTCTACCTTCACAATTAAGCATTACACAATTCACAGTTTTTGTAATGTGTTTTAGCAATACATTTGTAACATTTATAATGTGTTTAGAAAGAATTCTCAGAATTGACTTTACAGGGACTTTAAGCTAGTCCTAGACTAAAATGCATGATGAGCTGTTTTAACTGAAAGTAACTTGCACGGACAGATCTTAAAATATGTCAATGCCATTGTTTTGTCTAAAGATGAACACCAGTAATGTTTTCTTCTAGTGTATGTTTATAAAAGCTACTTAAATATCCTAATTAAACTAAGGCCTAATCCTGGCTTAGGCTAAGCCCTGTCTGTGAAACCGGGGCATAAAAGAGCCATACTAATAGAAATAAATATGAATGTGCCTTTTTAAGAAAAAGAGAAACCAGGTTTGTGTAGTACTTAGGGATAAATAATGTAGGTTTTTTTTTTTTTTATAAAGTTATGGACTTTTTTCTGATCACAGATTATGATGCAAGTGCAAAGATTGTGAGAGATAGCAGCTGAACTTGCATACTAGTGCATGTGTTGGTTTGTGAAAACCTCACCTCATTCTTGAGTTCGGCGATCTGCTGCCTCAGTTGAGTTATATACTGTTTGGAGTCCGAGTGATTCAGCTGACCTTGGATCAGTCCTTCCTCTTTCTGTGGGCAATGCACACACATTTACATTGAATATACATAGAAAACAAACCAATATGTAACACACACACACTTGATGGTCAACCAATATTTTCCAATATTGAGAGAGCTAATGTAATACTGATATTTGCATTTATTTAATGAGATGTAATTGCTAATATTTCCTAAAAAACATAAAATGTGCATTATATCAACTGGCAGGAAATACAACTTCTGTTAAATAGTCAAGTAGACACGGTTATCACACCTATGTTGCAATGTAGGCCTGTATTTCTCACCTGTATTTCTAGCTCGGCTATCTTTTGCCGGAGTTCAGCCATAGCAGCCATGCTGTCAGCTTCTCTTAGACGCACTGCCATCACCTCTTCTTTGCTCTAAAAAGCAAGACAGCTAAATTATTTATAGAAATCAAAACCATTTCTAAAAAAAAAAAAAAAAATCTTCTTTCTAATTAATATACTAACCTAAAATGTAATTTTGGTTGTCGTCTATCTAAGTCTGTTTACTAGGAATGCACTGATATTAAAATTCTGGCTAATACTGATAAGGTGATAATTATTTCCTGTTATGACTAATGACCGATAAAAGGCATATATTAAAATTCTGTACTATTATGACTAAATAAATAAATAATAAAACATTAAAAACTAAAATTAATAATTGTAAATGATACAAGTGTATATAGTATATAATCTGTCCTTCCTGTATTGTATGACTGTGAATGCTTTGTACCTTGCAGTCAGACTCGGCCTGCTTTCTCTTCATTTCGTTGAGCTGGCTTTGTAGTGTTTTGTTGTGAGAAAGAGCATTCTGCAGTCTCTCCTGCAGGCTGGCGCTCTCTTGCTCATGTCTGCCGATTAGTTTACAGTTGATCTGGTTCTACGGAGACAGGAAGAAAAGCTTATGTGTGTTTGTTTGGTTACTACACCTTCTCTTAAATTTTGAAGGAAACAAAAAAGTTAAGTGCAATTTATATCATGTACACTGCGTGATTTTCAAAGTCGTGAAATTGCTGTTCTTCTCATGATCGGTGACAGGGGGTCACACATTACACAACATTTCAATAGGAAGAATTGCTGACAACTCTGTCTGGTCTACAAACTATGTTTTACAACCAAACACAGAAACACAAGAAGTGATGCAAGAAATAACGAAAAATCAAGTGTAAGACGAGTTCTTGTGCGAGACTGGATTAATTCCTGTTACAGTAGCCTGCAAGAAGTTTGCGATCCAAGGTGCTGCTTTGCTGACTTGCAAAGAAAAAGACAAAAAGAAAAAAGAAGAATATGAAGAAGAGAGAATGGTTGCTTGCAAGTGCAATGCTTGCTGATGTTCTGTTGCAGGTCTACTTTTCCCACTGAACTTATCCTTGCCTATCCTTGTATCTTGTCTTACTCATTGGCTGTAGGTTGTTGCTGATGTCATTTCCAGTCAAAACACATTTTACACTGCATGAGTCAGGCAGACAGGTCCAGATATTTAGCATGCTAAATATCTCTATATAGCATGATGATATATCATGCTATATATAGATAATACACACTATGCGATTATCACTCATGTGAACGAGCACTGATTTGCCTTTGATTTCGGGCATTTGTAAGCGGTTACAAAACTGTTGGCGAGTGAAAATCGGGGCTCAAATCATGCAGTGTGTTCCTGCCATAACTAATGCGTCATGATTCATACATGAAAAGTTTCACATAAAAAGTTTAATGTACAAATAAGTATGCATGCATGATTACTTAAGAGTACACACTAATTTGTTATGTATACTTTTATATTGCTATATGCATTGTTACATTTCAAATTCCATATATAGGCCAGGGTTATTATCGCTAACTAAAATTAACACCATAAAAAAAAAAAAAATTGTTGTTACTTGAAATAAAATAAATGTTAAAATTAAATAATGTTAAAATGAAATAAAATTAGGGGTGTCAAATGATTAAAATATTTAATCGTGATATATTTAATCGTGATTAATCGCACGATTGTCATGAGTTAAATCATGATTAATCGCAACATAAATGCAAATTTTTATCTGTAATATTTACATTTTTTTTCCGTCACAAAACATCGAAAGCTCAGCCGAACATCTGATCATAGCTGTAAAGGGTGGGTTTTCCATAAATACAGTCAAACCAAAAATTATTCAGACATTTTTAATATTTTTGATATATTTTTATTAGTGGGTGCAGGACACTATAGTTCATTTATGTAAGTGAGGATAGCAAAATAAACTGTGACATATTATACCCAAAAATTCTTCATACAGTGGACTACCAGTAAAACTGATAAAAATTTGGAACCAAAAATTATTCAGACACTTTGACCTGACCATGTTTTGCTTTAGTGTTATCTCACATAATTAAGATAATTTTTTTTCTGACACAGTTTAACTCTGAGATCTTGTCATATTTTATCACCATTTTTTTTAAACTATAGTGAATAAACTGTATTAATGAATGAAATGTTCAAGCTGTCTGAATAAATTTTGGTTTGACTGTATATTTAGTAGTAGAATCAATGCAAGGACTAGAAATCTATTGGGGTCATCCTTTGCTGAAACTTCCTCATCGTCGTGGAGAGCGCAATTCATGGCTGCATAGCAACGACAGATGCCATGGGAGTGCAAGCGCTTTGGAAAGAAGGAGCTTTCCAGCTGCAGAATATGCATGCTGCATTAATTGTGCGTTAATAAAATTAGTGCCGTTAAAATGAAATTGAGTTAATGCGTTATTAACGCATCAATTTTGACAGCCCTAAATAAAATATATTAAAAAATGTATGTTTTATTTCAGATAGTTGCCAAGGCAACATTTCTCATTTTCATTTAGTTTAAGTTGAAGTAATAAAATAACTAAAACTACTTTAAAAAAAAAAACTATTGAGACATAAAAAACTACTAAAAATGACAACAAATCATTAACTAAAATTCTATAAAATATATATAAATAAATAATACATTAAAAATGATATACTCATTACAGCAGAGATAAAATATAGCATTAAAAAAACTATTTTTTTTATCAGTGTTATTAAATTAGTGTTTTTAAAACTTTAAGTGAGCATTAGATGATGGCAAACATAATCTAAATGTAAAAATAAATAAAGAATTTAAAAAAACATCACGGATACTAAAATAACACTGATATGGGCTAACCTGGCTCTCCAGCTGCAGGTTTTTAAGTTTGACCTCTTTGAGTTCAGCCTGACCCTGAGCCTCTCGCAGTCTCAAACTCATCAGTTTATCCTGCAGCTCATTCAACGCAATCTTCTTAGGAGACTCTTTCCAATGGCCTCCTCCTCCTCCACGAGACGTATGGTTCTGTCACAAAAAAAAAATTGATTTGCATTTGCAAAGACTTAGATTTGAGGACATGTAGAGGGACCAATAGAGTAATGAAATGGGGGAAAATGGGAAAGAATTCCAGAAATTCATACTTTTTTACAAAAGTCAAAACAATCAACAAATGAAAAAGACAATGTAGTAAAATTTTGTCAAGAGTTCAGAGGATTTGGACAGAATTTAGACCAACTGTTAAGTAGAGTTGTGTAGACTGTAGAGTTCAGTAGGGTTCTATAGAGATTCTGCACCTGCCAGCAGTGGTTGAGATCAGTGACGGCCTCTTGCATCTCTCTGAAGGAACGTAGAGTCTCCTGCTCTCTCAGTTTCACCAGCTTTAGCTCCTCCTGCAGCTGAGCTACATTAATTTCATCAGGCAGAGAGCTGTTCCTCTACAATACACAGACAATATTCCCTTAAGTACTATACTTCTGTACCAGTTAGTACTAAAAAGTGGTGAAAGAATACAATTTTTTTTCCATACAATTCAAAATATTTTTTTCACTTATCACTTGTGCATGCACAAGCCATATCAGCCGTATCATCGCCACTGGTGATCTAATCATTACCACTGGTGCATAAGCATTTTTCCATTTCATACTTGACAATTCTGACTAAAAAGTCAAAGACACACACACACCTTCTCCAGATCGAGCACTTTGTCCTGCATTTCTTTCAGAGCACCGAGTAGTTCTGCCTCCTGTAGACGAGACTGTTCCAGCTGAGTCTGCAGCCCACTCACAAACTCCTCTGTATACTACAGACAGAAAATGGATTGAAACATTGGTGAGTGCAGATTAGGTTATAATGGCTGCCATTACATCAGGGTATATCAGTATCAGATAAGCATTTTGAACAACAAAATTAAGCTTTAAACTGTAAAAAAAGGGAAAGTCTGTATGGAATACAGATTTTTACTTCCAGAACTGCTCCCATGTAGCTTTGCAAATGATGATCACGGCAATCTCATACTACTTATTTATTTTCTATACAGGGCTTGACAAACTTTTTTGCTCAACAGCCACTGTGGCTAGTGGTTTTCTAAAGTTACTAGTCACTCAACATTTTCACTGGCCACAATTTTGACATCGTTATCATGGGGGAAAACTGCCATATAGACATTTTTAACATTATCTGCCATAATTTAGCAGCAGGTTTATTAGGCTGCTGTCACTTTAAGATTTGAAACACCGATCCATTATACTGTTACACATGCGTTTTCTTTCTCAACACTTTACTTTCACTTAAAATATAACTTAAGGCATCACCAACTCTGAAGCGGCATAATACCACAAAAATGTGCATTTACACAGAACGTTTAATGCTGTTCTGAAGCGGCATAAACGCATTTACACAGGAATTAAAATCGCGGGAAACAATGCTTTGAACATAAGTATTTCAAAACTAAGAGTTTTAACAAAATTAATTTAAAAATAATTAAATAATAAACAATTAAATATAACTCGAAATAAAAAAAAATAAGAAAATTTAAAGTAACAAGTTAGTAAACTGCGTGCTATATCTCACGCTTTGATGTTTGTCATAAAATAAAATTGAACGATGCAACAAAATTATTCATTATTACACCGGGTAGTTCACAACAGGATTAAAAGAGGTCGAACATTTTTTTTTTCTTTTTCAAAGAGACAGAAACAACAAATGATGCTAGCATTTGCGTGTATCAGGCAGCAGCAGATCACCAGACAGACCGTCGTGTGTGGGTGAAATATCGTCCTCAAGGAGATGATTTTTGGAATATAAT